>NC_074666.1:93321807-93356807 GCF_029448725.1 Salvelinus fontinalis
AGATGTAGGATGCTGAACAGTGGGACATAGACAGATGTAGGATGCTGAACAGTGGGACATAGGAAAGATGTAGGATGCTGAACAGTGGGACATAGGACAGATGTAGGATGCTGAACAGTGGGACATAGGACAGATGTAGGATGCTGAACAGTGGGACATAGGACAGATGTAGGATGCTGAACAGTGGGACATAGGACAGATGTAGGATGCTGAACAGTGGGACATAGACAGATGTAGGATGCTGAACAGTGGAACATAGGACAGATGTAGGATGCTGAACAGTGGGACGTAGGACAGATGTAGGATGCTGAACAGTGGGACATAGGACAGATGTAGGATGCTGAACAGTGGGACATAGGACAGATGTAGGATGCTGAACAGTGGGACATAGACAGATGTAGGATGCTGAACAGTGGGACATAAGTTTGAGTTTGAGTTTATTTTATTTTTACAGGGACAGTGCACATTAATCAACGTTTCAGTAAAAGTGCCGGTTTTAGCCAGCCGGCTAATTTTCAACCCCAGTCCCTGGGCAGGTTATTAAAAACAATTACAATATAGACAATAGTAACATAGAACAAGACATAGCATACAGACATAGCAACATAGGACAAGCAAGACGTAGCATACAGGCAGAGCAACATAGAACAAAAAGCAGCAAGACAAAATTCATAAAAGCAACAAAGTGTTTCCACACCTCACAAGTTACAGACAACAGACATGGAAAGCGGCAACACACAGCTAGGGACCATGTTCACAAATCTGATTGACCTTTAGCCATGTCTTCAAGCATTTTGTGAAAGTGTGATATGTGGTGCAGTTATGTGTGTCTGATGGCAGTGTATTCCAGACATGGGAAGCTCTCACAGAAAAAGCGGATTTACTAAAGGTGCTTTTCCTTAGGGGAACTACACAGTCACCTCTCATGGCAGACCTTATGGATCTGCTGCCATATGTTTGGGTTTTATGTTTAACAAAAATACTGAGTGGAGGGGGAGCCAAGCCATTTAGAATCTTGAATACAAGACATGCATCAGTGTACTGCACAAGATTTTCCCAACTCAGGAGCTCATGCTTTCTGAGGATGTGACAGTGATGATGGCTATTGGGCTTCCTATCAAGCACTTTGAGAGCCTGTTTGTAGACAGACTGAATAGGTCTTACTGTTGTACAGCAAGCTTGGGCCCAACTAGTCAAGCAGCATGTTAAGTGGGGGAGTATCATAGATTTGAAGTACAGTTTTGCTACCTCTGTAGTCAAACAATGTCGTATAAATCGGAAATTAGCTAGGTTGAATTTGGTTATTTGAATTACCTTTTTCACATGCTTTTTAAAAGAGAGGTTGGAATCAAGTATGATGCCAAGGTACTTAAAATCAGATACCACCTGGAGCTTCTCCCCTGACACATAGACATCTGGCTCAGTAGTATCTGTTGCCCTCTTTGTGAAGAACATGCAAACAGTTTTTTTCACATTGAGATGCAAACGAGTCACTGAGCCACTTTGTAACCTGGACCATTACAGTAGTGAGTTCTTGTGCAGCTTGTTGTTTGCTCTTTGCATGCACATATATCACTGTATCATCTGCATACATTTGAACTTCAGACCCAGTACAGACAGAAGGCAGATCATTAATGTACAGGCTGAACAGGAGGGGCCCCAGTATTGACCCTTGGGGCACACCCACATCATAGCTAAGAGTGGGCGACAGCTCATTGCTCACTCTGACACACTGAGTTCTGCCTTCAAGGTATGATTTCATCCATCTCAAGGCATCGGGGGAAAAGTTGAATTTGGACAATTTTGTGATGAGAATCTCATGGTTAACAGTATCAAAATCCTTCCTTAGGTCCAGAAACACAGCCCCAACAACGCCCCCTTTGTCCATCTTGGACTTCACATTTTCCAGAAGAAAGCAGTTAGCCGTTTCTGTGGAGTGTTTCGCTCTGAAGCCAAACTGCATGGAATGTAATGTGAAGGGGCTGTTGTTGAGGTGGGCAATCAGTTGTTCTGCTACACACTTTTCAACAACCTTTGACACCACAGGTAGTATACTAATGGGCCTGTAGTTACTCACGTCAGCAGGGTCGCCTGATTTAAAGATGGCCGTTATTATGGCCGACTTCCATACCCTTGGAAACACCCCGAGACCAATAGATGTGTTGGTGACCTTAGTAATGGGGCCAATGAGTGACTCTTTGTAGTTTTTAAGAAAGGTAGAGTCCATCCCAAACACATCTTTGGCTTTAGAGTTCTTTAGTGAGCTAATCACCTTGTCCACCTTTGACTCAGAAACCTCCCTTATGATGAAGACAGGTTGAGCATCATTTACTAGGACTGAGCCCAAGAAACCAGTGGAGGGGTTCTGTGTCAGTACCCTGACAGAGTCAATAAAGTAGGAATTGAAGGCTATTGCTATTTCGACTGCATCCTGTGTTAGATTGTTATTCACCATGATTTCTAGTCTTTTTGTAGTGTTACTATGGTCTTTCCCTGTTAACTTTTTTAGATTCTCCCAGATCAGTTTAGAATTTCCCTTTGCTTCACCAATTATGTTAATAAAAAAGTTTGCCTTGGCCTGTCTGATTTCTTTCTTCACCTTATTTCTCAACATGGTAAACCTACGTCTGTCATCCTCTAATTTGGATCTTAGGGCTATTTTTAGATAACAATCTCGTTCTTTCATCAATTTCCAGATTTCTCCATTTAGCCAAGGAAGAGTGCTCTTTTGGCCAGGTTTGGATTTGATTTTCTTTAGGAAACCATTTAATGTAGTCTGGATTGTGGATAGAAAAACTTGACTATCAGCTTCCACGTCTGCATAGGACAAGAGATCATTCCAGTTAATTCCCTTAATTGCGTTTTCAAAATAGCTTAATTCACTCTTAGGTATTCTTAGTTGATCAGGCTTTCTAACTGTAGAGAGGTTAAACCTGCTCTTAAACAGCTTTCTGGCTATAAGTGTCAGATTATGATCAGATAGCCCAGTAACCATATTGAATGATTTAGTCACTCTCTCTGGTTTATTACTGAACACCAAATCAATCTGTGTTTTAGAGCAATAAGTCACCCTGGTTGGCCCTTTAACTAGCTGTGTAAGGTCAAAGGTATTAGTGATCCGTTTGAGGGTTTTCCTACAACACTTGTCTCCATAATTAATGTTAAAATCTCCCATTAAGATGACCTCTTTCCCAAAATCACATTCCCTAAGCATGTTATTAAACTGATCAAAAAACACACTTTTGGTGGAAGGTGGCCTATACAAGACAGATGTAGGATGCTGAACAGTGGAACGTAGGACAGATGTAGGATGCTGAACAGTGGGACATAGGACAGATGTAGGATGCTGAACAGTGGGACATAGGACAGATGTAGAATGCTGAACAGTGGGACATAGGACAGATGTAGGATGCTGAACAGTGGGACATAGGACAGATGTAGAATGCTGAACAGTGGGACATATGACAGATGTAGGATGCTGAGCAGTGGGACATAGACAGATGTAGGATGCTGAACAGTGGGACATAGGACAGATGTAGGATGCTGAACAGTGGGACGTAGGAAAGATGTAGGATGCTGAACAGTGGGACATAGGACAGATGTAGGATGCTGAACAGTGGGACATAGACAGATGTAGGATGCTGAACAGTGGGACGTAGGAAAGATGTAGGATGCTGAACAGTGGGACATAGGACAGATGTAGGATGCTGAACAGTGGGACATAGGACAGATGTAGGATGCTGAACAGTGGGACATAGGACAGATGTAGGATGCTGAACAGTGGGACATAGGACAGATGTAGGATGCTGAACAGTGGGACATAGGACAGATGTAGGATGCTGAACAGTGGGACATAGGACAGATGTAGGATGCTGAACAGTGGGACGTAGGAAAGATGTAGGATGCTGAACAGTGGGACATAGGACAGATGTAGGATGCTGAACAGTGGGACATAGACAGATGTAGGATGCTGAACAGTGGGACATAGGAAAGATGTAGGATGCTGAACAGTGGGACATAGGACAGATGTAGGATGCTGAACAGTGGGACATAGGACAGATGTAGGATGCTGAACAGTGGGACATAGGACAGATGTAGGATGCTGAACAGTGGGACATAGGACAGATGTAGGATGCTGAACAGTGGGACATAGGAAAGATGTAGGATGCTGAACAGTGGGACATAGGACAGATGTAGGATGCTGAACAGTGGGACATAGGACAGATGTAGGATGCTGAACAGTGGGACATAGGACAGATGTAGGATGCTGAACAGTGGGACATAGGACAGATGTAGGATGCTGAACAGTGGGACATAGGACAGATGTAGGATGCTGAACAGTGGGACATAGGACAGATGTAGGATGCTGAACAGTGGGACATAGACAGATGTAGGATGCTGAACAGTGGAACATAGGACAGATGTAGGATGCTGAACAGTGTGACGTAGGACAGATGTAGGATGCTGAACAGTGGGACATAGGACAGATGTAGGATGCTGAACAGTGGGACATAGGACAGATGTAGGATGCTGAACAGTGGGACATAGACAGATGTAGGATGCTGAACAGTGGGACATAAGTTTGAGTTTGAGTTTATTTTATTTTTACAGGGACAGTGCACATTAATCAACGTTTCAGTAAAAGTGCCGGTTTTAGCCAGCCGGCTAATTTTCAACCCCAGTCCCTGGGCAGGTTATTAAAAACAATTACAATATAGACAATAGTAACATAGAACAAGACATAGCATACAGACATAGCAACATAGGACAAGCAAGACGTAGCATACAGGCAGAGCAACATAGAACAAAAAGCAGCAAGACAAAATTCATAAAAGCAACAAAGTGTTTCCACACCTCACAAGTTACAGACAACAGACATGGAAAGCGGCAACACACAGCTAGGGACCATGTTCACAAATCTGATTGACCTTTAGCCATGTCTTCAAGCATTTTGTGAAAGTGTGATATGTGGTGCAGTTATGTGTGTCTGATGGCAGTGTATTCCAGACATGGGAAGCTCTCACAGAAAAAGCGGATTTACTAAAGGTGCTTTTCCTTAGGGGAACTACACAGTCACCTCTCATGGCAGACCTTGTGGATTTGCTGCCATATGTTTGGGTTTTCTGTTTAACAAAAATACTGAGTGGAGGGGGAGCCAAGCCATTTAGAATCTTGAATACAAGACATGCATCAGTGTACTGCACAAGATTTTCCCAACTCAGGAGCTCATGCTTTCTGAGGATGTGACAGTGATGATGGCTATTGGGCTTCCTATCAAGCACTTTGAGAGCCTGTTTGTAGACAGACTGAATAGGTCTTACTGTTGTACAGCAAGCTTGGGCCCAACTAGTCAAGCAGCATGTTAAGTGGGGGAGTATCATAGATTTGAAGTACAGTTTTGCTACCTCTGTAGTCAAACAATGTCGTATAAATCGGAAATTAGCTAGGTTGAATTTGGTTATTTGAATTACCTTTTTCACATGCTTTTTAAAAGAGAGGTTGGAATCAAGTATGATGCCAAGGTACTTAAAATCAGATACCACCTGGAGCTTCTCCCCTGACACATAGACATCTGGCTCAGTAGCATCTGTTGCCCTCTTTGTGAAGAACATGCAAACAGTTTTTTTCACATTGAGATGCAAACACGAGTCACTGAGCCACTTTGTAACCTGGACCATTACAGTAGTGAGTTCTTGTGCAGCTTGTTGTTTGCTCTTTGCATGCACATATATCACTGTATCATCTGCATACATTTGAACTTCAGACCCAGTACAGACAGAAGGCAGATCATTAATGTACAGGCTGAACAGGAGGGGCCCCAGTATTGACCCTTGGGGCACACCCACATCATAGCTAAGAGTGGGCGACAGCTCATTGCTCACTCTGACACACTGAGTTCTGCCTTCAAGGTATGATTTCATCCATCTCAAGGCATCGGGGGAAAAGTTGAACTTGGACAATTTTGTGATGAGAATCTCATGGTTAACAGTATCAAAAGCCTTCCTTAGGTCCAGAAACACAGCCCCAACAACGCCCCCTTTGTCCATCTTGGACTTCACATTTTCCAGAAGAAAGCAGTTGGCCGTTTCTGTGGAGTGTTTCGCTCTGAAGCCAAACTGCATGGAATGTAATGTGAAGGGGCTGTTGTTGAGGTGGGCAATCAGTTGTTCTGCTACACACTTTTCAACAACCTTTGACACCACAGGTAGTATACTAATGGGCCTGTAGTTACTCACGTCAGCAGGGTCGCCTGATTTAAAGATGGCCGTTATTATGGCCGACTTCCATACCCTTGGAAACACCCCTAGACCAATAGATGTGTTGGTGACCTTAGTAATGGGGCCAATGAGTGACTCTTTGTAGTTTTTAAGAAAGGTAGAGTCCATCCCAAACACATCTTTGGCTTTAGAGTTCTTTAGTGAGCTAATCACCTTGTCCACCTTTGACTCAGAAACCTCCCTTATGATGAAGACAGGTTGAGCATCATTTACTAGCACTGAGCCCAAGAAACCAGTAGAGGGGTTCTGTGTCAGTACCCTGACAGAGTCAATAAAGTAGGAATTGAAGGCTATTGCTATTTCGACTGCATCCTGTGTTAGATTGTTATTCACCATGATTTCTAGTCTTTTTGTAGTGTTACTATGGTCTTTCCCTGTTAACTTTTTTAGATTCTCCCAGATCAGTTTAGAATTTCCCTTTGCTTCACCAATTATGTTAATAAAAAAGTTTGCCTTGGCCTGTCTGATTTCTTTCTTCACCTTATTTCTCAACATGGTAAACCTCTGTCTGTCATGCTCTAATTTGGATCTTAGGGCTATTTTTAGATAACAATCTCGTTCTTTTATCAATTTCCAGATTTCTCCATTTAGCCAAGGAAGAGTGCTCTTTTGGCCAGGTTTGGATTTGATTTTCTTTAGGAAACCATTTAATGTAGTCTGGATTGTGGATAGAAAAACTTGACTATCAGCTTCCACGTCTGCATAGGACAAGAGATCATTCCAGTTAATTCCCTTAATTGCGTTTTCAAAATAGCTTAATTCACTCTTAGGTATTCTTAGTTGATCAGGCTTTCTAACTGTAGAGAGGTTAAACCTGCTCTTAGACAGCTTTCTGTCTGTAAGTGTCAGATTATGATCAGATAGCCCAGTAACCATATTGAATGATTTAGTCACTCTCTCTGGTTTATTACTGAACACCAAATCAATCTGTGTTTTAGAGCAATAAGTCACCCTGGTTGGCCCTTTAACTAGCTGTGTAAGGTCAAAGGTATTAGTGATCCGTTTGAGGGTTTTCCTACAACACTTGTCTTCATAATTAATGTTAAAATCTCCCATTAAGATGACCTCTTTCCCAAAATCACATTCCCTAAGCATGTTATTAAACTGATCAAAAAACACACTTTTAGTGGAAGGTGGCCTATACAAGACAGATGTAGAATGCTGAACAGTGGGACGTAGGACAGATGTAGGATGCTGAACAGTGGGACATAGGACAGATGTAGGATGCTGAACAGTGGGACATAGGACAGATGTAGGATGCTGAACAGTGGGACATAGGACAGATGTAGGATGCTGAACAGTGGGACGTAGGAAAGATGTAGGATGCTGAACAGTGGGACATAGGACAGATGTAGGATGCTGAACAGTGGGCCATAGGACAGATGTAGGATGCTGAACAGTGGGACGTAGGAAAGATGTAGGATGCTGAACAGTGGGACATAGGACAGATGTAGGATGCTGAACAGTGGGACGTAGGAAAGATGTAGGATGCTGAACAGTGGGACATAGGACAGATGTAGAATGCTGAACAGTGGGACATAGGACAGATGTAGGATGCTGAACAGTGGGACATGGGACAGATGTAGGATGCTGAACAGTGGGACATAGGACAGATGTAGGATGCTGAACAGTGGGACATAGGACAGATGTAGGATGCTGAACAGTGGGACATAGGACAGATGTAGGCACAATACATGGTCGGATAGTAGGCTGCGGAGACTTTGAATATGTGAAAATGTCAATATGTGACTTGTGTGCTTTCCAGTGTTTCTGTACTGCATGTAATATATTGTGTTGTATTTGTGTATTTGTATGCTGACGTCATGAAATGAATGTAACTGGACAATGAAGTATATCGTATCATATACATTATACAGTAGGCTACAGTACATGGTACAATATACAGCAAGATAATCTCAGTATATGTACTACTTAAATAACTGAGGTATTATTCACTTTTACTCATTAGGTTGACCGACTACACCCTATTTCATAATCACACAGCATTGACATCCGGGGCTTGACGCACTCACCCACGCACGCACGCACGCACGCACACGCACACACACACACACAAAGCCTATAATCAAACACTCACCTGAGTACCATTTGAGGAAGGCCTGATAAGGTAGCAGAGGGAGTGGCAGGCAGTCTACACCCTTCTCTGCATTCCTACAGTACCGTTGCCCTGTCAGAGCAGTCCAGACTTTACAGGGGATCACATACAGGAGTATCAGATACAGGAGGATCGCATACAGGAAGAGGAGAGGAAGAGAAGAAGACAGAAGCCTGAAGAGACTGACAGAGAGTGTCAGAGAGAGGTGTGACAAGTAGAGAAATAATCGTTTTTGAGTCAAGTCAGTGAGAGGAGGCAGGGAGAGCTCAGAGAGAGAGCTGTCCAAAGAAGTGGAAGAGAGATTAACAGGGAAAAAAACTTGGTGAGAAAACAGAAAACAGCCATCTACAATCAGTTTGAGTAGGTTAAAAGGTACAACTGCCGTACAGTACTGTACTCGACAGCCGGATCTGACCAGAACTAGCATTGCCATGGTGACCCTGGACACGCGGACCCTGACGGTGCCCGTGGGCATCGTGAGAATGCTGGAGGTGGTCCTCACCTGTATCTCCTTCAGCCTGGTGGCCTCGGTGGGTCACTACGACTCATCCTACTGGGCCTGGTGCATGTTCACCTGGGTCTTCTGTTGCTTCGTCACCCTCCTCATCCTCATCATGGAGTTCACCACCCTCCATGCCCGGGTGCCCATCTCCTGGGACGACTTCACCACCGCCTTTGCCATGCTGTCCACGCTCATGGTGGGTAACGTCCACGGCGTCTTTTGTCTGTGGGTTAGACTATAAGGGGTAGAATCCAGATAACATACCTAAATATTAGTGTCAATGTGTGACAGTTACATTTGAGACAATATAAGCATTCAAAACTAGAGTAGAGATGGATGTGTGTAGTTTACTTTTGTGTAATTGTAAATCACTCAAAAGGCGATTTTTGGGAAATTACACATCAATCTTCCCTGCCATAGACTAGACTTCTGTTCGAGGAGGTGTGCTTGTACATCACGCTGCCTCATGCTTCAGAAACAGGAGTTAGGTTCCAGCACCTATTGGCCGTTCTGGCTGAGATAAGGCTACTTACTTTTTTACATATATATATTATGCGCTTATATAGAGTGAGGATCAGCACTGGACCTTGAACAGCCAGGTGTTGTTATCATACGGTACATGAACAAAGTGGTTAAATGAAACATGAAATATTTTAGTACCACTTAGAGTTGTTGGTCGATCCAATAATGGCAGCAATCGCTAGTCGTGTACGTACATTTACTCTCACACTAATTGTGAATGAACTTAAACTGAGACATAGACGCCAGCAGACACTGATGTAGTGATGTAAATTCTAATTGCTAGTTCCACTGAACTAGAACAAGTTATTGATCAAAGTGATGATCTTATCTTCAGTATGTCACAACAGCAAGGCAGCTAATCAATAATTTTCTCTAGTGTAGTCCATATATCCCCTCTCTAGTTAGATCAGTGAGGAAATTGGATACATGCAATAAAAGGAAAGGCTTTAACCATTAAGGAGTGCGTTGGAGTTCCTGTAGCTTTGCCAACATTTTGGAATGATTTATTGAGTGGGAGCTACATTGGTAGTAGATGAAGTGGAAGTATCAGGTGACACCCATAGCACTTTCACAACTTTAATGAGTCAATTAAGTCCACTGACATTCCATGTTATTGTCTTCAAACTCTGATGCTGTTTATCCTATTCCATTGCTGTTATTCATCCATCATCATTATCTATTGTCTTGGGCTTTAACAGGTGCTGGCTGCCTCCATCATCTACCCCACCTTCTTCACCTGTGCCTCATGCGGGAAGCAGATCGCCGCCACCGTCACTTCCTGTCTGTCCTTCATCTTGTACGCCACGGAGGTGGGCCTGACACGGGCCAAACCCGGCGAGATCAGCGGGTTCCTCTCCACCGTCCCGGGCCTCCTCAAGGTCCTCGAGGCCTTCGTGGCCTGCATCATCTTCATCTCTCTGGACCATGGCCGCTACTCACTGTTTCCAGGGCTCCAGTGGTGCGTGGCGGTCTATTCGCTATGTTTCATCTTCGCCCTCATCATCATCCTCTTTACTATCTGCCGCCTGCTGTCGCTCTTCCCGTTCTCGTTCGACAAGGTGCTGACGGGCTACAACGTGCTGGCCGTGCTGATGTACATGACGTGCGTGGTGATATGGCCTCTCTATAGCTTCCAGAACAACCACAGCAGACCAAGCTGGTGTGGCCGCAGCTGCTACTGGGATAACCAGGTCGTAGTGGCGTTCATGACCTGTTTCAACCTTGTGGTTTACATTGTGGACACGGTCTACTCTTTCAGGCTGGTGTTCTTCGTCACCCCGGCTTAGGACAAAAGTCAAAGGTCACCCACCTTACCCAAACTGAGAACTGGCCCTGAAACACAGTGCCGGATCTTAAACAATAGACTGGTAGAATGTCTCTGTATGGTGGATAATAACCGTTTTACTTGGCAAGATTACATTTTTCATTATCATTCACATAATGCTTCTTCTTTGATAAAATGGGGTTATAATACTGCTATCAATTCACAAACCATGAGGTGGATAAGAATGTTCTGAATGCTTGGATCCGTACATAGATTCAATGTATATTTTGTCTTCCCGTCCTTAAAATACACAAGGAACTATGCAGTGCGCCTTATGCAGTCTACATGGGCTGTAATTAAAGTGAATAGAGAGATCAAAGAGCTGTTCTTGATATGGTCATTTTATTCTCTTATTCTGTTCTCCATTTCATCTCTGTCTCTCTGGCCTTGATTCAATCAGTTCCTCGTTAACCCGTGATAACCCACAACTGCATAGCAGATCATTGTTTTTACTGATTTGACAGCTCCAACGATGTTACACCTTTGTCATGGCCCAAATAAAAACACATCTGCTATGCAGTTGTCGGTTATCACGGGTTAACGAGGAACTGATTGAATCTAGGCCTCTCTCTCTCTCTCTCTCTCTCTCTCTCTCTCTCTCCCCCTCCCTCCCTCACTCTCCTTGTGCGTCTACTGTACCTAATCTAATCCTGACATACATGCAGTCCAGACAGATATGACAGAATTCAGCTCAAACATGAATCTGAATAAGTAAAACATAACTATTGACATTTAGCTGACGTGACTAAATTGTTTTAATAATGTTATTTAACAATAAAACAAAGAAAACATTTGCTTAAAAGTCCTTAAGAGTCCTATTTTTTGGCCTCACTGCATTCATTAGTGTATGTATTTACTGTAACACCTATTCTGTTTCTTTAACACTGGGAAAGGACATTCAGCAACGCTCCCTCCCTCTCCCTGTTTGCCACGGTGTGTCTGCTATGAGAGACCCATTGGATGAAATGGCGTGGAATGTTGAGGTCCAGCTCTCGGTTTTGCTTTCATGTCTCTTTCTGTGTTTGCTGCGACGGGGAAGTGCGACGGGGAAGCCGACAGCGAGATAAGTCTCAACCACACTCCACTCCATCCCACCTGGATGACATCACTCTCTTACACAGGCAGCATCTGAATCCCTCACGGACCGTGGCTTACCACAGATTCGATTTGATAGGGAACATATTGGGCCATTCTGAGGCTGCTAAACTAATTATAATTTCTAAAAAGACAGCAGAATAATTGTGGTTGGTGATCTGTTTATGGTAATGATGTCAAGGTCTCTCATGTCCACACTTTGTTTTGTGATACATATGGCAGGGGTTATTCCTTTCTTCATGAGAGAAATTAAGTTAAGTGACGAATGAAGAATCATTGTTCCAAAACAGAAGGCAGCAGAATGATGGAGGTTCCTGATCTGATTATGGTAATGAGGTCAAGGTCTTTTATGTCCACATCTTTTCTTCTGTCTCGCAACCTTTGACAGGGATTATTGATTTGTTCAAAAGAGAAATGAAGTTATGTTGCTGCTGTCTCCTTGGCACAGATCAAGAGGGAGGTAAACGTGAAAAATGGATGAGGCAAAGAGAGAGAGAGGGAGAAGTGTGAGTGGGAGAGAAAGAGGGAGAAATAGAGAGAGAGAAGAGGGAGAGTGAGAGAGATATAAAGAGAAGGAGAAGTATATAGAGAGAGGAGAAGGAAAAAGAATATGAGGGTATATAACAGTAGAGAGGGAGTTAGGCACTGACAATATTTAAAGGGATCATTGTCCTTCAGCTGAGACAGCTGCTACTGTTGACAAAACCATGCTATCTCCATAGACAAACATTGGCAGTAGAGTCAATCAATCAAAACAATTGTACACAATTGAACTCATTTCTCATTATTGTGTTAAACTGCCCTAGTAGTATTAGCTTTATCAACAAGAACACTATTCCATGTCCATTTTCAGTGGAAACAGAATAGTTCTTATACAAATCCTTTGCCTACCACTCCTCCCCCTTCCTTCCATCTCTTTCTCTCCCTTTCTCAAGAACATGGATGAGGATATTAGTCAATAGCCATCAAGTGTCAAAAAAGAGCTTAAGTCAAGCTAGGAACATTGAACTGAACAAACGTGAGGTTACTTTACAAGCATGGGTTTCCCTGGTTGGGGGATGTGCACTTGGACCAGAGCTGGGTTGAAATAGTATCTGAAATCTTTCAAATACTGTAGCTTTGCTTGATTGAGCTTACCTGCTTGATTGAGCTCACAATGGATCCAATAGAATAGTCCCAAAGGTGCAAACCCCAACCATCTGGCTTTCCAAGCAGACTCAATCAAATGCTCAAAGTATTTTAAGGATTTCAAATCTTACTTGAACCCAGGTCTGATACGGTCCCACTCCCAGGAATTGGGTCAGTATTGAAGTTTACCTTTGACAGAGACCAGAGTCCATCATGTGTGGCGTGGGCGAGCCAGATAAGACTGAGTCTGGGTTGTAAAACATGCAAGAGAGGGCAGGATACACCATAGAAATAGAATGAACAGAACGGGCTTGGAACCTCTTGATGCAATTATTTTCAAGGTAATTATTTCCAAGAATGTTCATTTATTTAACTAGGCAAGTCAGTTAAGAACAAATTCTTATTTGTAATGACAGCCTAGGAACAGTGGGCTAACTGCCTTGTTCAGGGGCAGAAAGACAGATTGAAGACCTTGTCACATCGGGGATTTGATCTAGCAACCTTGTGGTTGCTGGCCCAACGCTCTAACCACTAGGCTACCTGCCGCCCCAAATGATGTGGCTCGTGCAATGGAATATTTTTTTTATGGCAGTTGATTTCACAAATCACAGATTGGTACACTTCCTGATTTGACTTCTTGCTTTGCTTCTATGGGCTAGTTTGAAAAAATACAGGTTAAGACAACATAACAATTCCATGCTGGGTGTTGGACTGATTCTATAGGATTAGCATTGAAAACATGACCAGCGGTCGGGAAATCATGTTCTGTTATAATCTCCACCCGGCACAGCCAGAAGAGGACTGGCCACCCCTCATAGCCTGGTTCCTCTCTAGGTTTCTTCCTAGGTTTTGGCCTTTCTAGGGAGTTTTTCCTAGCCACCGTGCTTCTACACCTGCATTCTAGCTGTTTGGGGTTTTAGGCTGGGTTTCTGTACAGCACTTCGAGATATTATCTGATGTACGGCTATATAAAATAAAATTGATTGATTGATTGATTGATAAAGTGGCTGTAGATAACTTTGAAAACGTTTGAATGAATAAAATGACAGTAAAACAGTTCATCTATTTGTTTACTGAGTAATAGTCTGAAATTCACCTCCGTTGTGTTTATTTTCCACTTTGATGGTGAACTTTCTGTACTGCTACTATCCTCTCTCAATCATTTTCATTCAGGCGCTGGTGCAACGATTTTGTTTATTTTAGAATGCTTTTGCATTTAATTATTAAGCTATCTTAACCTCTGTTATCTTCAACCTAGCCTATGGGTACACTCGCAATGGCCGCAATCATTGACATGAATGAGGAGGCCCGTTCTATTCACTCTATTTCTATGGGCTACACACCATCATAAACACAGGAGGAGTTTGGCTCGACACAGGCATGCTCTGGTCTCTACAGCATGGGGAAGGAGACTTGGATAAGGCAGGAACGAGAGAAGGTCTTACCTCCCTCGGAATTGTAGTGCTCTACTGGAAGGTCCTTAGTGAAAAGAAAACGTCGTCAGGGGAATGCACAGAGAGACAAAGATGGTAGGAGAGAGAGGACGAGTGGAGATGTCAAGGTAACACAGTGGAGAAAAGAGAGTGACACAGCAGAAAATGACTGGGTGAGCTTCCATGAAGAGGAGAATATAAGACTTTAAGAGGCAGCAGTAATTGAACACAATTAATTGAATCAGTGATTCTTTCAAATGTGAAATATGTGCATTTGGTAGAAGCGAGCAGAGAGAGACAGAAAGTAGAACATTAGCCAGAAGAAAAGAGAGGAAAAATAGAAACTTTAGCCAAACAAAAAGTCAAGGAACCCTTGGTGAGTGGACAGTCACTCAGAGTCCCTAGATAGATCCTTCAACAGTATCTCATCATGGTGAACCTGGACCTGAGGTCTCTCACCCTGCCGGTGGGCATCATCCGTATGTTGGAGGTGGTCCTCACCTGTATCTCCTTCAGTCTGGTGGCCTCTGCAGGCCATGTGCTCTCCACACACTGGGACTGGTGCATGTTCACCTGGTGCTTCTGCTGCTTCTTCTCGCTCTTCATCCTCATCATGGAGTTCACCCGCTTCAGCGCCAAGGTGGGGGATGTTTACTGTCTGGATTTGATGGAATAGATTGGTGGGAGGGGAATTTGTGGCTCACGTGTATTGTAGCTTATGTGTATATGTCTTATATATTTCTAATGTCTATTTCTATTGTAAAGCAGTAGTATATGTAGTTGCACGTTTTTCAGGAAAACTCTTGGCCCTAGACATAACCTTTCCTCACATCTCCCCTCCTCATCATCTCAAGGTGCCCATCTCCTGGGATGACTTCACCACAGCCTTCGCCATGCTGGCCGCACTAATGTGTTTCACCTCCTCCATCATCTACCCCACCTTCTTCACCTGCCCCACCTGCTATCGGCAGATTGCCGCCACCGTCATCTCCCTACTCTGTTTCGGAATGTACGTCGGCGAGGTGGTGTTGGCACGTCTCCGGCCCGGTGGTGAGATCAGTGGCTTCCTGTCCACTGTCCCGGGCCTCCTCAAGATCCTCGAGACTCTGGTGGCCTGTATTATCTTCACGTCGCTGGATCCAGCAAGGTTTTCATTTAATCCGGGACTGCAGTGGTGCGTGGCGGTTTATTCCCTCTGCTTCATCTTCGCACTTGTCATCATCTTCCTCACCGTTGGTCAGCTGCTGTCGCTCTTCCCCTTCTCGTTTGACAAACTGCTCACGGTCTATAATGTTCTGGCCACCATGATGTACATGACTGCCATGGTCATCTGGCCGCTGTATGGTTTCGAGAACAACCCCCGGCCCGTTCCGTGTTCCCACTGTCCCTGGGACGATCTGGTTGTGGTGACGTTCATGACCGTGATCAACCTGGTGATCTATATTTTGGATACGATCTACTCGATAAAGGTGGTCTTCTTCACGTGGGATGAGGAATAGGCCAGATTCTCAGGAACCTTCACTCCAACTTTTCCAGAACCGGTCAATGACTGGTCAAACTCCAGCACGTTGGTAATCTTGATTCTCCACATATGGTTGAAAAGATTCATTACTTTCTAGAGAATGAGAGTTTATTTTCAAATCAATGACTGAGAGGAAGAAGAACATTTGCAGAACGTTGGCAGAACATTTGCGGATGTCTTTTGCCTCAGACATGTGGAAGATATTTAGTTATTCCTATGACACTGTAAATGAACTCTTATTGCAGATGAGGATTCTACAGGCAAGGACACACTGTTTATCACTTGCAGCTATTAAAGTGTACAGTAGGAAGCTGAGTTAATGATTGATCGTATCGATTTCATACAAATTAAAATGATGGAACTTTGGATCCTGATGCAAATACAATATGAATGTCTAATCTGGCATCATGGTATGTGTAACCTTTCCGTTGGGCCAAAGGCACTAGCAGCAATATAGATTCTGCCAATTGTAATATTAATGTTGATCACTTCTTTCTCAGTTGTTAGACATGTTCTCTTGTTGTACTGCTAGTTGGCTCACTAACTGCCAGATAGTTGATTAGCTGCTGAAGTGCTATGTGGACTGCACACTAAAAACAAATGCTTCTACAGTATATAGTGCCAAATAAGAGTTATTTGGCTCATAACGATAGTGTATCTTATTTTGGTACTATATAGAACTCTTTTTTGAAGGTGCTATAAAGAACCATGCTCATAAGGTTATAAATGGAACTATTATGGTGCAATAAAGAAACCTTTCCTAAGGTTCTAAAAATAACTTTAAAAAAAGTTCTACATAGCACCAAAAAGGATTACGCTATCATTACAACCCTTTTTGGTGCTATAAAGAGCCCTTTTTAATGGTTATTTATAGAACCTTTATGGTGAATGGTTATATTAAATTAAGAACCTTTCTCAATCTCAAAGGTTCTACCTAGAACCCTTTGAAAAACCAGAGAGAGATATTTATTCTTGTTAGCCATATACTGTTAAAATTCCATAGGTGTTGTTGAATCAGGTGTGGCAGCTCTGGAACAGCTGGGGGTCCCTGAGGAGAGAATTGAGAACCGCTGGTTTAGTTATTTTTAAAAGACTGGAGTTGGAAGGGGACTCAACTCAGGAACTGATCTTTCGTTATGATGTTGACCTTTTCTTAGAAGCCCATAGAATAGGGAGAGGTAATCAGAGAAAGTTTGTGCCAGGACAGGAGACCTTCTCCATTGAAGTGTACCATCTTTCAGATGCAGACATAGGGTGCATTCAAAATGTCCAGTAGTGCACTATATAGGGAGTAGGGTGCCATTTCAGAGGCATCCATAGACACTTCATTCTGTCAGCTTTTGAATGGGCTTGACGATTATATCCTCAAATTCATGAAAACACAGTCATGTAAGACATATAAAAACTGATATTCGTGTTTGTGGATTAATTTACTTCTGTCAGATGCCTTTCACTCTACGGGATCGGTGTCCCACCCTCGGGACGGTTGAGCTAACGTGCGCTAATGTGATTGGCATGACGTTGTAAGTAACAAGAACATTTCCCAGGACATAGACGTATCAAATATGGTCTGAAAGCTTAAAATGTTGTTAATCTAGCTGCACTGTCCAATTTACAGTAGCTATTACAGTGAAATAAAACCATGCTATTGTTTGAGGAGAGGGCACAGTTATGTACTTGAAAATGTATCAATAAACCAGTTAGGCACATTTGGGCAGACTTGATACAACATATTGAACAGTAATGCAATGGTTCATTGGATCAGTCTAAAACTTTGCAGATACACTGCTGCCATCTAGTGCGTCTGGACTCCTCAGTGATATGATGGCCTTTCTATTGCATTTCAAAGTTGAAGGGACAAAAAAAAAAATAGAAAACGCATGTTTTTCTTTGCATGATCTTTTACCAGATCTAATGTGTTATATTCTCATAAATTAAATTCACATTTCCACAAACTTCAAAGTTTTGTTTTTCCAATATGCATGTCCTTGCTTCGGGTCCTGAGCTACAGGCAGTTAGATTTTGGCAAAAAGTGAAAACAATTTGCCTGTTGAAGACCATTCAAAAAGCCTACAAAATACTTGCATAGCGTATAGCAGTGATTGACAACCAAAATCTACGGCAACATGCTAAGAATAGAGATGTGTGAATGATTAATGACACACATTAAACTTTGTTCCCTCTCAGCTCACTGTGTGATTGAACCAGAGAGAGCTGGACAAGGACTGTGCAACGGAAACAAATGTTCAGATATATATACAGTTGAAGTAGGAAGTTTACATACACTTAGGTTGGAGTCATTAAAATTTGTTTTTCAACCACTCCACAAATTTCTTGTTAACAAACTATAGTTATGGCAAGTCGGTTAGGACATCTACTTTGTGCATGACACAAGTAATTATTCCAACAATTGTTAACATAGATTACTGTATCACTGTATTATAATTCCAGTGCGTCAGAAGTTTACATACACTAAGTTGACTGTGCCTTTAAACAACTTGAAAAATTCCAGAAAATTATGTCATGCTTAAGAAAAGATTCTGATAGGCTAATTGACATCATTTGAGTTAATTGGAGGTGTACCTGTGGATGTATTTCAAGGCCTACCTTTAAACTCAGTGCCTCTTTGCTTGACATCATGGGAAAATCAAAAGAAATCAGCCAAGACTTCAGAAAAAAATGGTAGATCTCCACAAGTCTGGTTCATCCTTGGGAGCAATTTCCAAGCGCCTGAAGGAACCACGTTCATCTGTACAAATAATAGTACGCAAGAATAAACACTATGGGACCACGCAGCCGTCATACCGCTCAGGAAGGAGAGGCATTCTGTCTCCTAGAGATGCACGTATTTTGGTGCGAAAAGTGCAAATCAATTCCAGAACAACAGCAAAGGACCTTGTGATGATGCTGGAGGACACAGGTACAAAGGTATCTATATCCACAGTAAAACGAGTCCTATATCGACATAACGTGAAAGGCCGCTCAGCAAGGAAGAAGTCACTGCTCCAAAACCGCCAAAGAAAAGCCAGACTACGGTTTCCAGCTGCACATGGGGAAAAAGATTGTACTTTTTGGAGAAATGTCCTGTGTTCTGATGAAACAAAAATAGAACTGTTTAGCAATAATGTCCATCGTTATGTTTGTAGGAAAAAGGGGAGGCTTGCAAGCCGAAGAACACCATCCCAACCGTGAAGCACGGGGGTGTTAGCATCATGTTGTGGGGCTGCAGGAGGGGCTGGTGTACTTCACAAAATAGATAGCTTCATGAGGAAGGAAAATGATGTGGATATATTGAAGCAACATCTCAAGACATCAGTCAGGAAGTTAAAGCTTGGGTCTTTTAAATGGACAATGACCCCAAGCATACTTCCAAAGTTGTGGCAAAATGGCTTAAGGACAACAATATCAAGGTATTGGAGTGGCCATCACAAAGCCCTGACCTCAATCCCATAGAACATTTGTGGGCAGAACTGAAAAAGCGTGTGCGAGCAAGGAGGCCTACAAGCCTGACTCAGTTACACCAGCTCTGTCAGGAGGAATGGGCCAAAATTCACCCAACTTATTGTGGGAAGCTTGTGGAAGGCTACCTAAAATGACTGACCCAAGTTAAACAATTTAAAGGCAATGCTACTAAATACTAATTGAGTGTATGTAAACTTCTGACCCACTTGGAATGTGATGAAAGAAATAAAAGCTTAAATAAATGGTTCTCTCTACTATTATTCTGACATTTCACATTCCTTAAACTAAAGTGGTGATCCTAACTAACCTAAGACTGTAATTTTTACTACAATTAAATGTCAGGAATTGTGAAAAACTGAGTTTAAATGTATTTGGCTAAGTTGTATGTAAACTTCCGACTTCAACTGTAGATTGTGTAAAACGTATCATTAAGAAAAGGGAATCGTGTCAGTTCTTGTCATTGTCTATCTGCAACAGTCCTACTGGTTCACGTCATTCGTTACACCCCCTGGTGTGATCATGTTAATCATTAATGTTAATCAACCCAAAGGTTGTGTTGATGTGGGTTGCTAGGCTGTGTTGCCATTTGTAGTTTATGACTCAATAACAATAGACCTACTGATCAACGTAACCAACATGAAAATAGCAGAAGTGATACTGTATTTTGTTCAATAAAAAGAAGTGACAGATTTCACAGTTGTAACTTCTGTTTGCTGAAGCGTGAGCTAAATAGTGGCTCAATCACATGACTGAGAATAAAAAAATCCTCTCATCAGACTCTCATTGTACTTCTGAAAAGTTTCATTAAGTTAACAAATTTGGTGTATAAATCAGTCTGGAGCGAAGATAGATTTTGAATATATGAATACATATCTTCCATTAGAGAGAAAGGGGCTTGTCCTTGCAGCATTGTCTATTGTCAAATAAAAAAATATTTGTCATATGCACAGGATTCAGTGAAATGTACACAGTACAATGAAGTGCTTGCAAGCGCTCCTGTCAACTATTGTTGTTCTTCAGACCGAGTTTTTTTCTGTTGTTGCTGTGTTTGAGCCGCTACAGTTAGTTTACATGCAACATTTTGGGGAAGTGAGGTTTTGTGGTTTGTGCATAATGTGACTGATCAGACTTTGAATTTTCTACCTTGGATAATTTCTATAGAAGGCTACTCCGAATGAGAAAGTGCAGGTAATAGTCCTAGGAAGTAAAAAGTTAGCAAAACTATGAGGTACTTAAGTTGGGACTGAAGACTTACGATTTATCGATGCACTTAATTTCTCATAACTATGGACACACTTTCAAGGTGCATACTTGGACTTCAGATGTGCAAAAAAAAGTGAAAGTATTTCAAAGAAAATGTTGACAATATCTTGCTGGAAAAAGTAATTTTTTACAAATCAATTTCTTTAGAAATGCGATCAATTTCACAATACCTGGCAGTCAAACAACTGGGCCTGCAGCCAAGGACCATATCATATATAATTAGACCTGCCTGCAGACTATTTCAAGAGAGAAATTGAAACTAAATGTGGTGCCATATTTCCTCTGGCCTCTCTTTCACTCCTCTTTGGTCCGTCCTTTCTCTCCTCTTTGGTCAGTCCTTTCTCTCCTCTTTGGTCCGTCCTTTCACTCCTCTTTGGTCCGTCCTTTCTCTCCTCTTTGGTCCGTCCTTTCTCTCCTCTTTGGTCCGTCCTTTCTCTCCTCTTTGGTCCGTCCTTTCTCTCCTCTTTGGTCCGTCCTTTCTCTCCTCTTTGGTCTGTCCTTTCTCTCCTCTTTGGTCCGTCCTTTCTCTCCTCTTTGGTCCGTCCTTTCACTCCTCTTTGGTCCGTCCTTTCTCTCCTCTTTGGTCCGTCCTTTCTCTCCTCTTGTGTCCGTCCTTTCTCTCCACTTTGGTCCGTCCTTTCTCTCCACTTTGGTCCGACCTTTCTCTCCTCTTTGGTCCGTCCTTTCTCTCCACTTTGGTCCGTCCTTTCTTTCCACTTTGGTCTGTCCTTTCTCTCCTCTTTGGTCCGTCCTTTCTCTCCTCTTTGGTCCGTCCTTTCTCTCCTCTTTGGTCCGTCCTTTCTCTCCTCTTTGGTCCGTCCTTTCTCTCCTCTTTGGTCCGGAAGTTTGAGCACACTTGTCAATGGAAACTTTGATTCATGTATACATTACACTGGGGAGAGCAGCTTGAATCTGATACCTCCATGGGACCAGGTTGATGCGAATATATCAGCTTTGTGTCTGGAATTCTCTTTGTCTGTCTGGGACGTTGGGTGTGGGGGAGGCAGGTGTGCAAAGAAAAAACCTAGTATCTCCAAAAAGTATTTTTTTTTGCTGTTGTTTTCAGACCTAATATCATTGAATCTTGGAAGTTGACACAAGGTTTCGTATGTTTTTAACTGATCCTTGATCCATAAAATGTTTACAACATATGCAGGGCAATGACTACTTTCAATTTATGTAGAATAATAAAAATTGACAAAAATGTAGATACACGGGTTTTCAGGACAGTCCTTGGTGTGTAGGGATAGACTTATGCTGAGGCATTTTACATGGGTAAGGGAGTTGCCTGAACCTTTGGACACAAAGGAGGTCATAGGTTGAGAGTAAACTTACTGTCCCTTGCTGCCTGTGTGTTCTGAGTGAACATGTCCTGCATAATCAGGGTTGGGGAGTAATGGATTACATGTAATCTGTTACATATGATCCATATGCACGTACAGTGCCGGAATGTATTCAGACCCCTTCACTTTTCCCACATTTTGTTACGTTACAGCCTTATTCTAAAATTGATTAAATTGTTTCCCCCTCATCAATCTACGCACAATACCCCATAATGACAAAGCAAAAACAGGTCAAATATTTTTATTGCAACCTTGTATATGTATAAAAAAACGTAAATATCACTGTTAACTCTTTTGACTCATCACATAGGCTGCTATTATTGTTTATTATCTAGCTCGTTGCCTAGTCACTTTATCCCTACTTATATAGATATATCTACCTCAATTACCTCATACCCCTGCACATTGACTCAGTACTGGTACCCTCTGTATATAGCCAAGTTATCGTTACTCATTGTGTATTCATTCCTTGTGTTATTATTTTGACATTTTTCTACTATTTATTTTTTCTTTCTCTCTGCATTGTTGGGAAGGGCCCGTAAGTAAGCATTTCACTGTTAGTCTATACCTGTTGTTTACAAAGCATGTGACAAATAACATGTTATTTTATATGATTCATTTGGCTATATGCACCTTAAAGATTTTGGTTGTTTTGTATGGCTGTTTACAAATGTACAGTATATGTGTATTTTCACCTAATAATGGTTGAACTGAAGAACATTAAACTGCCTATCAATCATTGTTTTTGGCCAGCCAGTGAAAACAGTGCCACAACTTCATAGTGCGGATCCCAGCCTATGGAATACAAGTTTGAGTGAATTCCTCCCTTCTAAACTCCTCCATGGTATTGTGCTCCACATACTGTCAGAAACAAGTTTCATTTACAAAGACAACGAGTGTGGCTCACATGCAAAAAGCACTTTTTGGTAGTGCTCAATGCATGCCATTCCATGAGAGTAGAATTTATTTTTAAACTCAAAGCAATTAGCCCAATCAGTCAATCAAGGGGTATTAAATAATTGTAATGACTGTAAATCTGACAGGCTTTATTTTATATTGTAAAGATATACCCTAATTGTATTAATATTTGTATTGAAGTGGAAAGCAATGGGTTAGAAGAAGCCTACAAAATGCAACATCAATTTAAGGTCAGCTATGTAAACTCTAACATTGATTTATCCTGCAAAATATGTTGTTCAATTGATAATATTCATTTTTCTCTTCTTCGAATGTCTCTTAAGGGGAAGTAATCTAAAAGTAACTGAAAGTAATCAGATTGCGTTACTGAGTTTGGGCAATCCAAAATTTACGTTACTGATTACAATTTTGGACAGGTAACTAATAATTGTAACGGATAACATTTAGAAAGTAACCTACCCAACCCTGAGCATAATCAAATAGGTGTTGACTTCACCTCCCTGGCATTATAGTGGAAGAGGCTGTGTTGGTGTCCTCCAATGACTTAAGAGTTTGAGATCCAGCTATGCAGCAGAGAGGTGGTCTTTCTTTGCAAGAATAATTATTTTAATCCTGTTTACATGGACACATCTGAAATCAGGCTACCTGATGGGACTTAATTAAATGCACAAAATGATTTCCAAGATGCATATTTTCAGTTTTTCTGAACTCAATTCACTCACCCATAAGAGTGAGGCTTGTTCTGCTGGAACACCGCTTAAGCTGTTTACATGTCCTAATAAATGGAAAGACTGCTTAGAAAACTAGAATATTTTCATCGGTGTATGCTTACTATTGCCATACGCTTCCTACTGCCGTAATCAGTTTAAAATCAAATTATTATTGTTGTCACGACTTCCACCGAAGGTGGCTCCTCTCCCTGTTCGGGCGGCGCTCGGTGGTCGTCGTCGCCGGTCTACTAGCTGCCACCGATCCTTTTTCCTTTTCGTTTGGTTATGTCTGTCTTGTGTGTTCTATTTGGGTAATTAGGGGGGGGGGGGGGGGGGGGGGGGTATTTAAATCGTGCCATTTCCTCTGGGTTTTGTGAGGGATTGTTTCATGTGCTGTCATTTAGTTTTGGGTTGCGTTGTCTTGGGTTCTGTTTAACAGGTGTTTTTCCCCGGACGGTGTCTGGGTGCTTTGAGGCTACTGTTGTAGTCCTGTTTTTCCTGTTCTTTGGACTTGTTAATTAAACGCCATTTTCGAAACTTGCTTTCTCCTACGCCTGACTCCACACCCACATCTCCTTTGGGAGATACTGACAATTGTGCCTGTAAACATGCTCATTGCTACATTATTAATGTCTCAGAGCACCTTAGAATTAGAATTAGTCATTACATGTTTTTAAACAATTGGCACATCAAATCACTTGCCCTCTGGTGGATGAATGACCACTTCTGGTCTGTACTTGTGACTACCTAGGACAAACGTCCAATAATGCAGTCAGCAGCTTGCTACAAGACTGGTTGTGAGTGTTCACTCAGCCTTACCCATTCTGTGGTGATTCACCCACCAAGCCAAGGACAGTGTTTTATTCCAGCCCTGCCTGCAGGGACAGGAGGAGGATCTATCATGGCTCCTGAGATCCTAAATTCACCACTAATGAGAGAAAGTACTTTTATAGAACTAATGACCAACAGTGGAACGAGGAGTGACTCACACCGTGCTGTATTGAGACAGACTTGTTACTGAGTTATTATTTGGTTGTGCTTTCATGATTGCATGGTTGGGTTTTGGTCAGGACTTAATAACCGTCCTTGGATTGGTTTTGATGTGATAAGTGATGGCTGGTCGTGTTGTCCTTTGTGATTTGCGAGTGAGGCAATTATTTTCTCCATCCCACCTCCATCTGTCTGGTAGTTATAAGAGGTGATGACAGTGCGGCCTCTCACACTGTGTGTGTTCACCCATGTTTATCTGTGACTGTGTTTTTCCTGCGCACGCGCGTGCATGTGTGTGTGTGAGTGTGTGCACAGCAGTGTGTGTGTGTGTGTGTGTGTGTGTGTGCTTTTATTTGATAGAGGTCATTTATTATTGTTTTTATATATATATATATTGTATAAATATATATTAAAATGTTACCCATTCCATGAATTGTATTATAATTTCAGATGACTACACACAGTTATGATAGAGGTCAGTTATACACAGAGGTTTGCTGTACAGACGTGCTTTGTTCTAGAGGTCTGAGTGGGACTGATTTCTTCAGCCAGCAGGTCCTGCGGTCTTCCCTTAACTCTGTGCTTCTGCAGGTAGTTGATGGGCTCCAGACATATTATTGCCAGCTGTCTGCTTCCCCAGGACCTACCAACCCAGGGCAAGACCTGCAGACTAGGGGACTGACACTGGGTCTGGGGTCTGGGGGGAGATGGGGAGAGCTGGAGGTATGTAGCTACTGCAGATGTAGGGGTGGTATTAGTGTGTATACGTACATGTATATATAAATATTTATATATAATATAACCTTTATTTAAATAGGCAAGTCATTTAAGAACAAATTCGTATTTACAATGACGGCCTACCCGGCCAAACCCGATATATATATACTGTATATATATATGTCACACCCTGGCCTTAGTTATCTTTGTTTCCTTTATTATTTTTGTTAGGTCAGGGTGTGACATGGGGGAGGTTGGTGTTTGGGTGATTATATGGTTAAGGGGTTGTTGGGTTTTGTGTGTGTGGTTTTGTGTTGAGTGAGTATGTCTAGGTATGTCTATGGTTTAGTGAGGGTTTCTAGGTATGTCTATGGTTGCCTGAGTGGTTTCTCAATCAGAGACAGATGTCTTTCATTTGTCTCTGATTGGGAGCCATATTTTAGGCGGCCATAGGCATCATGTGTTTGTTGGGTCATTGACTTAGTCGGTGTCTTAGTCTGGGTCTAGGTCTGTGTCAAGTTTGCATGTTTTGCATTTAGTCGGTTTTTGGTTTCACGGTCTTCGATTTGTTGTTTTGCTTCGTTTGGTCATCTCCTTAATAAAGAGAAGATGCATTTTTTACACGCTGCGCCTTGGTCTTTTCTCTCTCCCATGGACGATCGTGACTATATATATATATATATATATATATATATGTACACACATACTGCTTAAGGGGACATACACAAAATATGCATACTTGTGCCTATGTCTACTTGCACACGCACACACACACGCACACGCACGCACGCACACGCATGCACGCACAAACGCACACACACACACACACATACACATACGCACACAGAGCAGTATTTCCCAGAAACTGCTTTTCCTTAGTGGCAAAGGTGAACCACAAACGCTAACATCTGTTAACATTCATCCCGGACGAGCCCCCATATGTTACGACACCAGTAACTAGCCCAATGATTTTATTTTGCTGCACTCGTCTAGGGGTCTTAGGCCTAGCTACATGGTCTGTAACCTGATGTGATGTGTGCATAAATGTGAGCGTATGCGACCAGGTGTTGAACGCGTGTACCCAGGAGACAACAACCTTGCCTCAGGTCCAGAGCCAGCTCCTTCTTGACCTCTAGGTTGGCCAGTCCAAGTGGATTATTATTTGTTCAGATGGTGACAAAAATAAAGATACACAAAGGAAAAATACAAACATGCATTCCGCGAACTAAAGTCTCAAAGCCAACAAAAGGCCTTATGGCCACCAAACAAACCAGCAGTCTCATGGCCAGCAAACCAACCAGCATCCTCATGGCCACCAAACCAACCAGCATCCTCATGGCCACCAAACAAACCAGCAGCATCATGGCCACCAAACCAAGCAGCAGCCTCATGGCCACCAAACCAAGCAGCAGCCTCATGGCCACCAAGCAAACCAGCAGCCTCATGGCCACCAAACAAACCAGCATCCTCATGGCCACCAAACAAACCAGCTGCCTAATGGCCACCAAACAAACCAGCTGCCTAATGGCCACCAAACCAACCAGCAGCCTCATGGCCACCAAACAAACCAGCAGCCTCATGGCCACCAAACAAACCAGCAGCCTCATGGCCACCAAACCAACCAGCATCCTCATGGCCACCAAACCAACCAGCATCCTCATGGCCACCAAACCAACCAGCATCCTCATGGCCACCAAACAAACCAGCATCCTCATGGCCACCAAACCAACCAGCAGCCTCATGGCCACCAAACCAACCAGCAGCATCATGGCCACCAAACAAACCAGCAGCCTCATGCCCACCAAACAAACCAGCAGCCTCATGCCCACCAAACAAACCAGCAGCCTCATGCCCACCAAACAAACCAGCAGCCTCATAGCCACCAAGCAAACCAGCAGCCTCATGGCCACCAAACAAACCTGCAGCCTCATGGCCACCAAGCAAACCTGCAGCCTCATGGCCACCAAACAAACCAGTAGCCTCATGGCCACCAAGCAAACCTGCAGCCTGGGGATGTAGTGTGGAAGTGGTAGTCATGGATCTCCTAACACTAACCTTAGTTAGCATCATAACAATAAGGGACAACCAGGACTACGGGTGAGTCTCCCTCCTCTCTTATAAGATCTTATTTCTCTAGGATCCCCAGGATAGGAGAGCCATTCATCCATGAAGCACCTGAGGGCTTATTAATCGATGCCCTCGACAGACTGATGTATCACTCAGTGTCACATGACGTCATCTTCATTTGGACAGATCCACTGTGTGAGACAGACAGCATTGTGACATTCAGGATGTGAGTAACCTGTCAATCAACAACCTGTCAATCAAGATGTTGTCGAACCTACGTTTATTGACAGATGAGGTGTCTTTAACAAATTATTATTTGCTACCCACACACACACACATTCAGAACCAATTGTACTTGCATGCATGCACACGCAGGCACGCACACACATACACACATATACACACGAATACACACGCACTTGCCTCATGGAAGGTTATTTGTGGCACCTTCCTCTGGCAGCCTGTCTCTATGCAGGCCACATTATGCCGGAAGATAAGGGGAGGCAAGGGACCTAAATCCAAGCTGACGCTGCTACTTCTGAAGTGTCAACTAATAATGAGAGGTCTTTTTTTGGGTAACCCCTGTCACACTAATCTTGGCACCACAAACCAAATCTCATGTGTCCAGCTAGACCCCTGTCATATCCACCCAATATCAACATAAACCACGGACACATTTGAAAATTTAACTGATAATCACATTGAAGTGGATGGAGATAAATGGGGCTGCCTTGAACAAATGAAATCATTATTCTAAAACAATAGATTCTTATTTCCTAGATAGTTTTCCTTGAAGGCTGAAGAACAAACCTGTTATTTTCGATGGACTCATAGTTCAAGTGATTATCCTAATTACGGTTAAATTACAAAGCTGTCACTCAAATGCCTGAGGATGAAAGGACAGAACATTCTAATAGAGAATATAGGCAATTTTAATATTGTAATTATTTGTATATTCTAACTATAATTGGGTTTTGAACAAGTTCATAGCTAATAGTGCTTAACTGACAGCTAATATAATTTACATGACAGATGAGGACTGATTGATTAAAATAACCAAGAAAGGAGGAAAACACTCTGTAAAGCAGCTAATAAAATCAAAGTAATTATCTCATTAAATCGTTGTTAAGGGCTTGTCTGTGCTCTCTGATTGAATCTCCACTCTGTGAATAGTCCATCTTTTAAATTGGAAACTTGTGAGAAGTACCACTCCACATAATGAAAACAATGAAATATGGCCTGAAGGACTACAGTAGTACCATTACTTATAAGTGATGAAAAAGGAGATCTTCAGTACCCAAGATCTACCATGGAAGAGTAAGGAAAATGAGCCTCAAACGAGTGTAGCTGAAAGTCCGAATATATTGGATTCTGTATGTCTGCATGAGCCACTAGACACATCGATATACTGCAGAGACAACAGAGCCTACCACGACCAGCTACAGAAAGACTATATATGAGGAAAGCGTTCCTTTTTCAAAACAGCCACTTCCTCACCAGTTGCTTCCTTCATGTTTAATCAGTCAGCTCTTTGTCTTTGGGTATAGAGCTTAGAGGTTGGTGCAGCACTATGGAAGCCTGCAAGGTTAGAGAAAAACAATCCTCATCTACATACACTCTTAGAAAAAAGGGTTCCAAAAGGGTTCTTCGGTTATCTTCACAGGAGAACCCTTTTTGGTTCCAGGTAGAACCCTTTTTGGTTTCAGGTAGAACCCTTCTGGGTTCCATGTAGAACTCTTTTCACAGAGGGTTCTACCTGGAACCAATAAGGGTTCTTCAAAGGGTTCTGCAATGGGGACAGCCAAATAACTCTTTTAGGTTCTACAGTCGTGGCCAAAAGTTTTGAGAATGACACAAATATTAATTTTCTGCTGCCTCAGTTTGTATGATGGCAATTTGCATATACTCCAGAATGTTATGAGGAGTGATCAGATGAATTGCAATTAATTGCAAAGTCCCTCTTTGCCATACAAATTAACTGAATCCCCAAAAAACCTTTCCACTGCATTTCAGCACTGCCACAAAAGGACCAGCTGACATCATGTCAGTGATTCTCTTGTTAACACAGGTGTGAGTGTTGACGAGGACAAGGCTGGAGATCACTCTGTCATGCTGATTGAGTTCGAACAACAGACTGGAAGCTTCAAAAGGAGGGTGGTGCTTGGAATCATTGTTCTTCTTCTGTCAAGCATAGTTACCTGCAAGGAAACAGGTGCCGTCATCATTGCTTTAAACAAAAAGGGCTTCACAGGCAAGGATATTGCTGCCAGTAAGATTGCACCTAAATCAACCATTTATCAGATCATCAAGAACTTCCAGGAGAGCGGTTCAATTGTTATGAAGAAGGCTTCAGGGCGACCAAGAAAGTCCAGCAAGCGCCAGGACCGTCTCCTAAAGTTGATTCAGCTGCGGGATCGGGGCACAACCAGTACTGAGCTTGCTCAGGAATGGCAGCAGGCAGGTGTGAGTGCATCTGCACGCACAGTGAGGCGAAAACTTTTGGAGGATGGCCTGGTGTCAAGAAGGGCAGCAAAGAAGCCACTTCTCTCCAGGAAAAACATCAGGGACAGACTAATATTCTGCAAAAGGTACAGGGATTGGACTGCTGAGGACTGGTGTCAAGTCATTTTTGACTGAAAAAAAGCTTATCCGGAGAAGACAAGGTGAGCGCTACCATCAGTCCTGTGTCATACCAACAGTAAAGCATCCTGAGACCATTCATGTGTGTAGTTGTTTCCCAGCCAAGGGAGTGGCTCACTCACAATTTTGCCTAAGAACACAGCCATGAATAAAGAATGGTACCAACACATCCTCCGAGAGCAACTTCTCCCAACCATCCAGGAACAGTTTGGTGATGAACAATGCCTTTTCCAGCATGATGGAGCACCTTGCCATAAGGCAAAAGTGATAACTAAGTGGCTCGGGTAACAAAACATCGATATTTTGGGTCCATGGCCAGGAAACTCCCCAGACCTTAATCCCATTGAGAATTTGTGGTCAATCCTCAAGAGGAGGGTGGACAAACAAAACCCCACAAATTCTGACAAACTCCAAGCATTGATTATGCAAGAATGGGCTGCCATCAGTCAGGATGTGGCCCAGAAGTTAATTGACAGCATGCCAGGGCGGATTGCAGAGGTCTTGAAAAAGAATGGTCAACACTGCAAATATTCACTCTTTGCATTGACTCTTTGCATTTCATGTAATTGTCAATAAAAGCCTTTGACACTTATGAAATGCTTGTAATTATACTTCAGTATTCCTTAGCAAAATCTGACAATCTGACAAAATCTGTCTCAGCCTCCAGTATTTATGCTGCAGTAGTTTGTGTCGGGGGGCTAGGGTCAGTTGGTTATACCTGGAGTACTTCTCTTGTCTTATCCAGTGTCCTGTGTGAATTTAAGTATGCTTTCTCTAATTCTCTCGTTCTCTCTTTCTTTCTCTCTCTGAGAACCTGAGCCCTAGGACCATACGTCAGGACTACCGGGCATGACGACTCCCTGCTGCCCCCAGTCCGCCTGGCCTTGCTGCTATTCCAGTTTCAACGGTTCTGCCTGTGGTTACGGAACCCCTACCTGTCCCAGACCTGCTGTTTTCAACTCTTAATGATCGGCTATGAAAAGCCAACAGATTTATTCCTGATTATTATTTGACCATGCTTGTCATTTATGAACATTTTGAAAATCTTGGCTCGCTCTAATTTTCTCCTTCTCTCTTTCTTTCTCTCGGAGGACCTGAGCCTTGGGACCATACATCGGGACTGCCGGGCGTGGTGGCTCCTTGCTGTCCCCAGTCCGCCTGGCCTTGCTGCGGTTCCGGTTTCAGCTGTTCTGCCTGCGGTTATGGAACCGCCACCTGTCCCAGACCTGTTGTTTTTCAACTCTTAATGATCGGCTATGAAAAGCCAACTGAATATTATTCATGATTATTATTTGACCATGCTTGTCACTTATGAACATTTTTGAACATCTTGGCATAGTTCTGTTATAATCTCCACCCGGCACAGCCAGAAGAGGACTGGCCACCCCTCATAGCCTGGTTCCTCTCTAGGTTTCTTCCTAGGTTTTGGCCTTTCTAGGGAGTTTTTCCTAGCCACCGTGCTTCTACACCTGCATTCTAGCTGTTTGGGGTTTTAGGCTGGGTCTCTGTACAGCACTTCGAGATATTAGCTGATGTACGAAGGGCTATATAAAATAAACTTGATTGATTGATTGATTGACAAAAATAACTAAAGACACTGAAGCAGCAAACTTTGTGGAAATTAATATTTGTGTCATTCTCAAACTTTTGGCCACGACTGTAGATAGCACCTTTGTATATTCTCTCTGGCAGTTCAATTTATCCAATGAGTTTTTCACAGCTAATCTCCAACAACCGCTACCTCTACCCAGCCCAGACGGCCGACTCTGACCTGCTGAGGCGCACAGTAGGCCTGGTGCGTGGTGCCGGAACTGGTGGTACCGGACTGGAGACACGCACCTCAAGGCTAGTGCGGGGAGCAGGAACAGGGCACACTGGACTCTCGATGCGCACTATAGGCCTGGTGCGTGGTACCGGCACTGGTGGTACCGGGCTGAGGGCACGCACCTCAGGGCGAGTGCCGGGAGAAGAAACAGTGCGTACAGGGCTCTGGAGACGCACAGGAGGCTTGGTGCGTGGTGCCGGAACTGGAGGTACTGGGCTGGAGACACGCACCACAGGGAGAGTGCGTGGAGGAGGAACAGGGCTCTGGAGACGCACTGGAAGCCTGGTGCGTGGTGTAGGCACTGGTGGTACTGGGCTGGAGCGGGAAGGTAGCGCCGGATATACCGGACCGTGCAGACGTACTGGCTCCCTTGAGCACTGAGCCTGCCCAACCTTACCTGGTTGCATGCTCCCCGTAGCCCGTCCAGTGCGGGGAGGTGGAATAACCCGTACTGGGCTGTGTTGGCGAACCGGGGACACCATGCGTAAGGCTGGTGCCATGTACACCGGCCCGAGGAGACGTACTGGAGGCCAGATATGTAGAGCCGGCTTCATGGCACTTGGCTCAATGCTCACTCTAGCATACCCGCACCGGGCTATGCACCCGTACAGGAGGCACCGTGCGCTCTTCCGCATAACACGGTGTCTGCCCGTACTCCCGCTCTCCGCGGTAAGCATGGGAAGTGGGCGCAGGTTTCCTACCTTCGCCACACTACCCTTTAGCCCCCCCCCCCCCCCCAAGACATTTTGGGGTTTCTTCACGGGCTTCCAGCCACGCTTCCGTGCTGCCTCCTCATACCACCGCTCCTGGGCTTTAGCTGCCTCCATCTCTTCCCGAGAGCGGCGATATTCTCCAACCTTAGCCCAGGGTCCTTCTCCGTTCAATATTTGCTCCCATGACCATTCCTCCTGGTACCGCTGCTGCTGTCGCTGCTGCCCGTTCTCACGCTGCTTGATCCGGGTTTGGTGGGTGGTTCTGTAACAGCAGTCTACTTCGTCCTCCTCCTCAGACGAGGAGAGGCGAGAAGGATCAGAGGACCAATGTGTAGCGTGGTAATTTGACATAATGAATTTAATTAGACAAAACAAAAACACTATACAAAATAACAAAAGAACATACCGTCACAGTCCCATCTGGTGCAGAACACAAACACAGAGACAGGAAACAACCACCCACAATCCCCAACACAAAACAAGCCACCTATATATGATTCTCAATCAGGGACAACGATTGACAGCTGTCTCTGATTGAGAACCATATCAGGCTGAACATAGAAACAGACGAACTAGACACACAACATAGAATTCCCACCCAGCTCACGTCCTGACCAACACTAAACAAGCAAAACACATAAGAACTCTGGTCAGGACGTTACAGTATGTGACAAATAACATGTTATTTTATTTTATTTATTTAGCTATATGCTCCTTAAAGATTTTGGTTGTTTTGTATGGCTGTTCACAAATGTACAGTATATGTGTATTTTCACCTAATAATGGTTGAACTGAAGAACATTAAACTGCCTATCAATCATTGTTTTTGACCAGCCAGTGAAAACAGTGCCACAACTTCATAGTGCGGATCCCAGCCTATGGAATACAAGTTTGAGTGAATTCCTCCCTTCTAAACTCCTCCATGGTATTGTGCTCCACATACTGTCAGAAACAAGTTTCATTTACAAAGACAACGAGGGTGGCTTTTATTGCTCAATCTAATTCATGCTGATTCAAAAATAATGTCCCTTGGCCTAATGGACACATGCTCAAACTCACACATGCACTTTGATAGATTTAAAGTGTCACCAACACAAATGTAAACAATAGGTCGATAACAAATGCAGCATATGGCATTCATTTTTCACATGCAAATTGCACTTTTTGGTAGTGCTCAAAGCATGCCATTCCATGAGAGTAGAATTTATTTTTCAACTCAAAGCAATTAGCCCAATCAGTCAATCAAGGGGTATTAAATAATTGTAATGACTGTAAATCTGACAGGCTTTATTTTATATTGTAAAGATATACCCTAATTGTATTAATATTTGTATTGAAGTGGAAAGCAATGGGTTAGAAGAAGCCTACAAAATGCAACATCAATTTAAGGTCAGCTATGTAAACTCTAACATTGATTTATCCTGCAAAATATGTTGTTCAATTGATAATATTCATTTTTCTCTTCTTCGAATGTCTCTTAAGGGGAAGTAATCTAAAAGTAACTGAAAGTAATCAGATTACGTTACTGAGTTTGGGTAATCCAAAAGTTACGTTACTGATTACAATTTTGGGCAGGTAACTAATAATTGTAACGGATAACATTTAGAAAGTAACCTACCCAACCCTGAGCATAATCAAATAGGTGTTGACTTCACCTCCCTGGAATTATAGTGGAAGAGGCTGTGTTGGTGTCCTCCAATGACTTAAGAGTTTGAGATCCAGCTATGCAGCAGAGAGGTGGCCTTTCTTTGCAAGAATAATTCTTTTAATCCTGTTTACATGGACACATCTGAAATCAGGCTACCTGATGGGACTTAAATAAATGCACAAAATGATTTCCAAGAAGCTAATTTTCAGTTTTTCTGAACTCAATTCACTCACCCATAAGAGTGAGGCTTGTTCTGCTGGAACACCGCTTAAGCTGTTTACATGTCCTAATAAATGGAAAGACTGCTTAGAAAACTAGAATATTTTCATCGGTGTATGCTTACTATTGCCATACGCTTCCTACTGCCGTAATCAGTTTAAAATCAAATTATTATTGTTGTCACGACTTCCACCGAAGGTGGCTCCTCTCCCTGTTCGGGCGGCGCTCGGCGGTCGTCGTCGCCGGTCTACTAGCTGCCACCGATCCTTTTTCCTTTTCGTTTGGTTATGTCTGTCTTGTGTGTTCTATTTGGGTAATTAGGGGGGGGGACTATTTAAATCTCGCCATTTCCTCTGGGTTTTGTGCGGGATTTTTTCATGTGCTGTCATTTAGTTTTGGGTTGCGTTTTCTTGGGTTCTGTTTAACAGGTGTTTTTCCCCGGACGGTGTCTGGGTGCTTTGAGGCTACTGGTGTAGTCCTGTTTAACAGGTGTTTTTCCCCCGGACGGTGTCTGGGTGCTTTGAGGCTACTGGTGTAGTCCTGTTTAACAGGTGTTTTTCCCCCG
>NC_074666.1:93361807-93435923 GCF_029448725.1 Salvelinus fontinalis
AAGGTTATTTGTGGCACCTTCCTCTGGCAGCCTGTCTCTATGCAGGCCACATTATGCCGGAAGATAAGGGGAGGCAAGGGACCTAAATCCAAGCTGACGCTGCTACTTCTGAAGTGTCAACTAATAATGAGAGGTCTTTTTTTGGGTAACCCCTGTCACACTAATCTTGGCACCACAAACCAAATCTCATGTGTCCAGCTAGACCCCTGTCATATCCACCCAATATCAACATAAACCACGGACACATTTGAAAATTTAACTGATAATCACATTGAAGTGGATGGAGATAAATGGGGCTGCCTTGAACAAATGAAATCATTATTCTAAAACAATAGATTCTTATTTCCTAGATAGTTTTCCTTGAAGGCTGAAGAACAAACCTGTTATTTTCGATTGACACATAGTTCAAGTGGTTATCCTAAATACGGTTAAATTACAAAGCTGTCACTCAAATGCCTGAGGATGAAGGGACAAAACATTCTAATAGAGAATATAGGCAATTTTAATATTGTAATTATTTGTATATTCTAACTATAATTGGGTTTTGAACAAGTTCATAGCTAATAGTGCTTAACTGACAGCTAATATAATTTACATGACAGATGAGGACTGATTGATTAAAGTAACCAAGAAAGGAGGAAAACACTCTGTAAAGCAGCTAATAAAATCAAAGTAATTATCTCATTAAATCGTTGTTAAGGGCTTGTCTGTGCTCTCTGATTGAATCTCCACTCTGTGAATAGTCCATCTTTTAAATTGGAAACTTGTGAGAAGTACCACTCCACATAATGAAAACAATGAAATATGGCCTGAAGGACTACAGTAGTACCATTACTTATAAGTGATGAAAAAGGAGATCTTCAGTACCCAAGATCTACCATGGAAGAGTAAGGAAAATGAGCCTCAAACGAGTGTAGCTGAAAGTCCGAATATATTGGATTCTGTATCTCTGCATGAGCCACTAGACACATCTATACACTGCAGAGACAACAGAGCCTACCACGACCAGCTACAGAAAGACTATATATGAGGAAAGCGTTCCTTTTTCAAAACAGCCACTGTTGCTTCCTTCATGTTTAATCAGTCAGCTCTTTGTCTTTGGGTATAGAGCTTAGAGGTTGGTGCAGCACTATGGAAGCCTGCAAGGTTAGAGAAAAACAATCCTCATCTACATACACTCTTAGAAAAAAGGGTTCCAAAAGGGTTCTTCGGTTATCTTCACAGGAGAACCCTTTTTGGTTCCAGGTAGAACCCTTTTTGGTTTCAGGTAGAACCCTTCTGGGTTCCATGTAGAACTCTTTTCACAGAGGGTTCTACCTGGAACCAATAAGGGTTCTTCAAAGGGTTCTGCAATGGGGACAGCCAAAGAACTCTTTTAGGTTCTACAGTCGTGGCCAAAAGTTTTGAGAATGACACAAATATTAATTTTCTGCTGCCTCAGTTTGTATGATGGCAATTTGCATATACTCCAGAATGTTATGAGGAGTGATCAGATGAATTGCAATTAATTGCAAAGTCCCTCTTTGCCATACAAATTAACTGAATCCCCAAAAAACCTTTCCACTGCATTTCAGCACTGCCACAAAAGGACCAGCTGACATCATGTCAGTGATTCTCTTGTTAACACAGGTGTGAGTGTTGACGAGGACAAGGCTGGAGATCCCTCTGTCATGCTGATTGAGTTTGAACAACAGACTGGAAGCTTCAAAAGGAGGGTGGTGCTTGGAATCATTGTTCTTCCTCTGTCAACCATAGTTGCCTGTAAGGAAACACGTGCCGTCATCATTGTTTTGCACAAAAAGGGCTTCACAGGCAAGGATATTGCTGCCAGTAAGATTGCACCTAAATCAACCATTTATCAGATCATCAAGAACTTCCAGGAGAGCGGTTCAATTGTTATGAAGACGGCTTCAGGGCGACCAAGAAAGTCCAGCAAGCGCCAGGACCGTCTCCTAAAGTTGATTCAGCTGCGGGATCGGGGAACAACCACTACTGAGCTTGCTCAGGAATGGCAGCAGGCAGGTGTGAGTGCATCTGCACGCACAGTGAGGCGAAGACTTTTGGAGGATGGCCTGGTGTCAAGAAGGGCAGCAAAGAAGCCACTTCTCTTCAGGAAAAACATCAGGGACAGACTGATATTCTGCAAAAGGTACAGGGATTGGACTGCTGAGGACTGGTGTCAAGTCATTTTCTCTGATGGGGCATCCGGAAAAAAGCTTATCCGGAGAAGACAAGGTGAGCGCTACCATCAGTCCTGTGTCATGCCAACAGTAAAGCATCCTGAGACCAATCATGTGTGGGGTTGTTTCCCAGCCAAGGGAGTGGGCTCACTCACAATTTTGCCTAAGAACACAGCCATGAATAAAGAATGGTACCAACACATCCTCCGAGAGCAACTTCTCCCAACCATCCAGGAACAGTTTGGTGATGAACAATGCCTTTTCCAGCATGATGGAGCACCTTGCCATAAGGCAAAAGTGATAACTAAGTGGCTCGGGTAACAAAACATCGATATTTTGGGTCCATGGCCAGGAAACTCCCCAGACCTTAATCCCATTGAGAATTTGTGGTCAATCCTCAAGAGGCGGGTGGACAAACCAAACCCCACAAATTCTGACAAACTCCAAGCATTGATTATGCAAGAATGGGCTGCCATCAGTCAGGATGTGGCCCAGAAGTAAATTGACAGCATGCCAGGGCGGATTGCAGAGGTCTTGAAAAAGAATGGTCAACACTGCAAATATTGACTCTTTGCATTGACTCTTTGCATTTCATGTAATTGTCAATAAAAGCCGTTGACACTTATGAAATGCTTGTAATTGTACTTCAGTATTCCTTAGCAAAATCTGACAAAAATATCTAAAGACACTGAAGCAGCAAACTTTGTGGAAATTAATATTTGTGTCATTCTCAAACTTTTGGCCACGACTGTAGATAACACCTTTGTATATTCTCTCTGGCAGTTCAATTTATCCAATGAGTTTTTCACAGCTAATCTCCAACAACCGCTACCTCTACCCAGCCCAGCTTCATCTCCATCCATAGGCCCTGGCATTGGACATGTATTCCTAATATGGACACCATATCAGTGGATGTTTAGGAGGGTTATGTCAATCAGAAAGAATGCAACTCATTTTCTGTCTTTATTTACTCCCTTCCCAGAGGAGTAGAGAGCAAGGACAGGACTGACCCTGCCCAAACTTTATTCTTGTCCTCCTATCCTCGTCTCCTCTCCTAGTGGGTCCATTGTCGTCACTGGTCTGCTCCATGCACCAACTAATTGGCTGCTGTTTCTGCGAATAACACGCACAGAGATGTATTCTTTTCGTATCTTTCTTTCTTGCGTTCCAACTTGCAGAATGTCTGAAATTGAATAGGACACCAAATAGGTATCTTACTTTTCCATATCAAATCCACCAACTGTAGCAAAGGAGAATACTATTATTTCTGTATCTGTATTCTTCAGTCAGAGTTATGACTAGTAGTGGAGGGCTACACTGAACATCCCTAAGCCAACGAAGATAGAAGACATGGGTTAAAATACTATTTGAAATCCTTTCAAATACTATATTTGTGCTTAAGTGAACTTGCCTGGAGCAATAGAATAGTCTCACAATTGCAAACCTGCCCCTCTGGCAGTCTAGGCACAACCTCTCCCCTCTGGCAGTCCAGGCACAACCTCGCCCCTCTGGCAGTCCAGGCACAACCTCGCCCCTCTGGCAGTCCAGGCACAATAGAACACACACATTATTTGAAAGATATCAAGTAGTATTTGAACCCAGGTCCGGAAGATCGTATCTGTTCTGAGTTTCTGCTGTCTATTTATTGGTCACAGAGGGATTAGACTAGCCCTGTAATTACCAGACTGATTACCGCTGCGTAGCAAAAAGCCATGTAAGTTCGCGAGACCTGGCGGCTTGCGAGGCTGGGATTAGACAACATGGCTGAGAGAAGACAGTGGATCAGGGGGAACCAGGAAGGACAAAGCTCAGAGGAGAGACTGCAGGAACAGAATGTTGTGATGAAGAGAGGAAGGCTAGGGGAGAGCAGCTGATAGTGATGTAGCACATTTGGAAACAAAGACGATAAACTATTATTTTACAGCATCTGGTGGATGGAGAGGAAAATGGGTATTGTGGAAGCAACATTACACAGAGATAGAGAGAGAGAATGACAGAGAGAGAATGACAGAGAGAGAATGACAGAGAGAGAGAGATAGAGAGAGAGAATGACAGAGAGAGAATGACAGAGAGAGAGAGATAGAGAGAGTCCAGGCACAACCTCGCCCCTCTGGCAGTCCAGGCACAACCTCGCCCCTCTGGCAGTCCAGGCACAACCTCTCCCCTCTGGCAGTCCAGGCCCATCTCTCCCCTCTGGCAGTCCAGGCACAACCTCTCCCCTCTGGCAGTCCAGGCACAACCTCTCCCCTCTGACAGTCCAGGCACAACCTCTCCCCTCTGGCAGTCCAGGCACAACCTCGCCCCTCTGGCAGTCTAGGCACAACCTCTCCCCTCTGGCAGTCCAGGCACAACCTCTCCCCTCTGGCAGTCCAGGCACAACCTCTCCCCTCTGGCAGTCCAGGCACAACCTCTCCCCTCTGGCAGTCCAGGCACAACCTCGCCCCTCTGGCAGTCCAGGCACAACCTCGCCCCTCTGGCAGTCCAGGCACAACCTCGCCCCTCTGGCAGTCCAGGCACAACCTCTCCCCTCTGGCAGTCCAGGCACAACCTCTCCCCTCTGGCAGTCCAGGCACAACCTCGCCCCTCTTGCAGTCCAGGCACAACCTCGCCAATTAGGATCTGGCTAAAAATACTTGAATCAGTCATAGAGCCCATTGCCCTTTATGGTTGTGAGGTCTGGGGTCCGCTCACCAACCAAGATTTCACAAAATGGGACAAACACCAAATTGAGACTCTGCATGCAGAATTCTGCAAAAATATCCTCCGTGTACAACGTAGAACACCAAATAATGCATGCAGAGCAGAATTAGGCCGATACCCACTAATTATCAAAATCCAGAAAAGAGCCGTTAAATTCTACAACCACTTAAAAGGAAGCGATTCCCAAACCTTCCATAACAAAGCCATCACCTACAGAGAGATGAACCTGGAGAAGAGTCCCCTAAGCAAGCTGGTCCTAGGGCTCTGTTCACAAACACAAACACACCCCACAGAGCCCCAGGACAACAGCACAATTATACCCAACCAAATCATGAGAAAACAAAAAGATAATTACTTGACACATTGGAAAGAATTAACAAAAAAACATAGCAAACTAGAATGCTATTTGGCCCTAAACAGAGAGTATACAGTGGCAGAATACCTAACCACTGTGACTGACCCAAACTTAAGGAAAGCTTTGACTATGTACAGACTCAGTGAGCATAGCCTTGCTATTGAGAAAGGCCGCCGTAGGCAGACATGGCTCTCAAGAGAAGACAGGCTATGTGCTCACTGCCCACAAAATGAGGTGGAAACTGAGCTGCACTTCCTAACCTCCTGCCCAATGTATGACCATATTAGAGAGACATATTTCCCTCAGATTACACAGATCCACAAAGAATTCGAAAACAAATCCAATTTTGATAAACTCCCATATCTACTGGGTGAAATTCCACAGTGTGCCATCACAGCAGCAAGATTTTTGACCTGTTGCCACCAGAAAAGGGCAACCAGTGAAGAACAAACACCATTGTAAATACAACCCATATTTATGTTTATTTATTTTAACTTGTGTGCTTTAACCATTTGTACATTGTTACAACACTGCATATATATAATATGACATTTGTAATGTCTTTATTGTTTTGAAACTTCTGTATGTGTAATGTTTACTGTTCATTTTTATTGTTTATTTGACTTTTGTATATTATCTACCTCACTTGCTTTGGCAATGTTAACACATGTTTCCCATGCCAATAAAGCCCCTTGAATTGAATTGAATTGAGAGAGAATGACAGAGAGAGAGAGAGAGAATGACAGAGAGAGAATGACAGAGAGAGAGAATGACAGAGAGAGAGAATGACAGAGAGAGAGAATAACAGAGAGAGCTTGAGAGAGAAAGAGCAAAAGAAAGAGATATAGATAGGATTAAAGGTACTACGTGTAACAATGTAACACACAAACTGTCTCTATTGTCAAATTGACTGGGGCCAGCAAATCTCTTGATGTCAAATTGACTGGGGCCAGCAAATCTCTTGATGTCAAATTGACTGGGGCCAGCAAATCTCTTGTTGTCAAATTGACTGGGGCCAGCAAATCTCTTGATGTCAAATTGACTGGGGCCAGCAAATCTCGTTGTCAAATTGACTGGGGCCAGCAAATCTCTTGATGTCAAATTGACTGGTCCGTTGTTGAATTGAACGTATAGCTTCTTTAAGTTCGGACAGGTCACCATACTCTCATCTCTTTGAGTGACGCTGTCACGATCGTGTGGAGGATTGATGGACCAAAACGCAGCTTTAGGAAAATAAGCCATCTTCTTTTATTTTTTAAAGATGACGAAAAATAAACACGAAACACTTAATACAAACTAACAAAACAACAAACGATCGTGAAGCTAATAAACGTCGTGCACATACAACAGGCTACAAACGGTCTGACATAGACAACTACTCACAACCAATGAGAGCCTATGGCTACCCTAAATAAGGCTCCCAATCAGAGACAACCGAAATCAGCTGTCTCTAATTGGGAACTCATTCAGGTAACCATAGACTCTCCTAGACAACTAAACATACATAGACAACACTAGACACATGCACTCCACACAAACCCATATACTATACCCAACAACCCCTTTACCATAAAAAACACCCAAAACCAACAAAACACAAACATTCCCCATGTCACACCCTGACCTAACTAAAATAATAAAGAAAACAAAAAATACTAAGGCCAGGGCGTGACATAACCCCCCCCTTAAGGTGCGAACTCCGGGCGCACCATTACACAGTCTAGGGGAGGGTCTGGGTGGGCTTCCATCCACGGTGGCGGCTCCGGCTCTGGTTGTGGTCCCCACGTCACCACAGTCCCTAACCACCTCCTAGGCTTCCTCCAAATGACCCCCCTCCACATTAACCCCATTGCATTAAGGGGCAGTTCCGGACTAAGGGGCAGCTCCGGACTAAGGGGCAGTACCAGGGTCAGGGGCAGTACCAGGGTCAGGGGCAGTACCAGGGTCAGGGGCAGTACCAGGGTCAGGGGCAGCACCAGGGTAAGGGGCAGCACCAGGGTAAGGGGCAGCTCCGGACTGAGGAATGGCAGCTCCGGACTGAGGAATGGCAGCTCCGGACTGAGGAATGGCAGCTCCGGACTGAGGAATGGCAGCTCCGGACTGAGGGACTGCAGCTCCGGACTGAGGGACGGCCCATGGCTGGCTGACAGATCTGGCTGCTCATGGCTGGCTGACGGATCTGGCTGCTCATGGCTGGCTGACGGATCTGGCTGCTCATGGCTGGCTGACGGATCTGGCTGCTCATGGCTGGCTGACGGATCTGGCTGCTCATGGCTGGCTGACGGATCTGGCTGCTCATGGCTGGCTGACGGATCTGGCTGCTCATGGCTGGCTGACGGATCTGGCTGCTCATGGCTGGCTGACGGATCTGGCTGCTCATGGCTGGCTGACGGATCTGGCTGCTCATGGCTGGCTGACGGATCTGGCTGCTCATGGCTAGCTGACGGATCTGGCTGCTCATGGCTGGCTGACGGATCTGGCTGCTCATGGCTAGCTGACGGATCTGGCTGCTCATGGCTAATTGACGGATCTGGCTGCCCATGGCTAGCTGACGGATCTGGCTGCTCATGGCTAGCTGACGGATCTGGCTGCTCATGGCTAGCTGACGGATCTGGCTGCTCATGGCTAGCTGACGGATCTGGCTGCTCATGGCTAGCTGACGGATCTGGCTGCTCATGGCTAGCTGACGGATCTGGCTGCTCATGGCTAGCTGACGGATCTGGCTGCTCATGGCTAGCTGACGGATCTGGCTGCTCATGGCTGGCTGACGGATCTGGCTGCTCATGGCTGGCTGACTGATCTGGCTGCTCCTGTCTGATTGGCGGCTCTGGTAGATCCTGTCTGGTTGGCGGCTCTGGCAGATCCTGTCTGACGGACGGCTCTAGCGGCTCCTGTCTGGCTGGCGGCTCTAGCGGCTCCTGTCTGGCTGGCGGCTCTAGCGGCTCCTGTCTGGCTGGCGGCTCTAGCGGCTCCTGTCTGGCTGGCGGCTCTAGCGGCTCCTGTCTGGCTGGCGGCTCTAGCGGCTCCTGTCTGGCTGGCGGCTCTAGCGGCTCCTGTCTGGCTGGCGGCTCTAGCGGCTCCTGTCTGGCGGACGGCTCAGTGGGCTCATGGCAGACGGGCGGCTTTGCAGGCTCATGGCAGACGGGCGGCTTTGCAGGCTCATTGCAGACGGATGGCTCAGATGGCGCTGGGGAGACGGATGGCTCAGATGGCGCTGGGGAGACGGATGGCTCAGATGGCGCTTGGCAGACGGGCAGTTCAGTCATCGCTGTGCAGACGGCAGACTCCTGCCGGCTGAGGCGCACTGTAGGCCTGGTGCGTGGTGCCGGGACTGGTAGCACCGGGCTGGGGACACGCATCTCAGGGCTAGTGCGGGGAGCAGCAACAGGACGCACAGGACTCTGGGGACACACAGGAGGCTTGGTGCGTGGTTTAGACACTGGTGGTAAAGGGCTGGAGACACGCACCATATAGCTAGTGCGTGGAGGAGGCACTGGTGGTACTGGGTTGGGGCGGGGAGGTGGCGCCGGAAATACCGGACCGTGCAGGCGTACTGGCTCCCTTGAGCGCCGAGCCTGCCCAACCTTACCTGGTTGAATGCTCCCCGTCGCCTGACCAGTGCGGGGAGGTGGAATAACCCGCACCGGCCTATGTAGGCGAACCGGGGACACCATGCGTAAGGCTGGTGCCATGTACGCCGGCCCGAGGAGACGCACTGGTGACCAGATGCGTTGGGCCGGCTTCATGACATACGGCTCAACGCTCAGTCTAGCCCGGCCGATACGTGGAGCTGAAATGTACCGAACCGGGCTATGCACGCGTACAGGAGACACCGTGCGCTCTACTGCGTAACATGGTGTCTGCCCGTACTCTCGCTCTCCACGGTAAGTACAGGGAGTAGGCGCAGGTTTCCTACCTGACTTCGCCACACTCCCTTTAAGGCCCCCCCCAAGAAATTTTTGGGTTGTACTCACGGGCTTCCAGCCTTGTCTCCGTGCTGCCTCCTCATATCGCCTCCTCTCGGCTTTAGCTGCCTCCAGCTCTTCACGAGGAAGGCGATATTCTCCCGGTTGTGCCCACGGCCCCTTACCATCCAGTATCTCCTCCCATGTCCACGAATCCTGTGTAGGTGGGTCCTGTTGCCGCTTTCCATGCCGCTTGGTCCTGTAATGGTGAGTAGTTCTGTCACGATCGTGTGGAGGATTGATGGACCAAAACGCAGCTTTAGGAAAATAAGCCATCTTCTTTTATTTTTTAAAGATGACGAAAAATAAACACGAAACACTTAATACAAACTAACAAAACAACAAACGATCGTGAAGCTAATAAACGTCGTGCACATACAACAGGCTACAAACGTTCTGACATAGACAACTACTCACAACCAATGAGAGCCTATGGCTACCCTAAATAAGGCTCCCAATCAGAGACAACCGAAATCAGCTGTCTCTAATTGGGAACTCATTCAGGTAACCATAGACTCTCCTAGACAACTAAACATACATAGACAACACTAGACACATGCACTCCACACAAACCCATATACTATACCCAACAACCCCTTTACCATAAAAAACACCCAAAACCAACAAAACACAAACATTCCCCATGTCACACCCTGACCTAACTAAAATAATAAAGAAAACAAAGAATACTAAGGCCAGGGCGTGACAGACGCATGTTCCGAGAGTGGACATAGACAATGTTGTCACACTAAGTCAAGCAAGGGTGCCATGCATCATAGGAGTCGTCAGCTCCAGAGGTCTTTCCTCACCCTGTTAACGTTCACCACCGTCCACAGGCTTTAGAGTAGGTCTATTTCTCTGTCTTTTTATTGAGTTTTTAGCTCTACCCCTCCTTCCTGGCTCTCTCTATATATCTCTTCCTCTATTTTATGTCTTTTGCTCCCTCTCTCCTTACATTCCTCCCTCTCCTCTCCTTGCCTCTAGGGAGCCATCAATGCATATGCTGGTGAACATTTCTCCCTCTCCCTCTCCGTCTCTCTCTCCCTCTCCGTCTCTCTCTCCCTCTCCATGTCTCTCACTCTCTCTTTCAATTTCAATTCAATTTCATTTCATTGCCAAAGCAAGTGAAATAAACAAGAATTAAAACTGAGACGAAACAAATTTAACAACATCAACAAAAACCTATTAACAGTAAACATTGCAGTCAAAAAGGTTTCAAAAAGATAAAGACATTTCAAGTGTTATATCATCAGTTATGTACAGTACTTTAGCAATGTGCAAATAGTTGCAGTACGAATAGTAGTACAAATAGTACTACAAATACCACCAATACTTATAAACAGATCAATATTGGTGATATTCACAATGTTGTTTGTGCTCCACTAGTTGCCCTTTTCCCATGGCAACAAGCCACACGTCTTGCCACTGTGATTGCACATGGTGGTATTTTGCCTAACAGATGTGGGAGTTTATCAATGCTGGATTTGTTTTCAAATTCCATTTGGGTCTATGCAATCTGTGGGAAGTATGTGTCTCTAATGTGGTCATACATTTGGCAGGAGGTCAGGAAGTGCAGCTCAGTTTCCACCTAATTTTGTGGACAGTGGAGACATATCCTGTCTTCTCTTGAGAGCCAGGTCTGCCTATGGCGATGTCTCTCAATAGCAAGGCTATGCTCACTGAGTCTGTACATAGTCAATGATTTTCTAAATTTGTGGTCAGTCACAGTGGTCAGATATTTTGCCACTGTGTAGTCACTGCTCAGGGCCAAATTGCATTCCAATTTGTTTGGCTGATTCTTTCCATTTAGTTATCTTTTTGCTTTCTCATAGTTTGGTTGGATCGGTTTGTGTTTGTGAACAGAGCCCCAGAACCAGCTGGCTGAGGGGACTCTTATCTAGCTTCATCTCTCTGTAGGTGAGGGCTTTGTGGGGGAATGTGTGGGCATTGCTTCCTTTTAGGAGGTTGTAGAATTGAAGATCTCTTTTCTGGATGTTGATAACTAGCGGGTGAAGTCATAATTCTGCTCTGCATACATTGTTTGTTTTGGTTTTGGTTTTGGTTTTGCATTGAACACAAAGTATATTTTGTCAGAATTCTGCATGTGGATTCTCAATTGGATGTTTGTCCCATTTTGTTAATTCTTGGTTGGTGAGTGGACGTCAGAACCATAGAGGGCAATGGGTTTTATAACTGATTGAAGTATTTGGGATGTCAAGTTTCCTGTCTCTCTCTCTCTCTCTCTCTCTCTCTCTCTCTCTCTCTCTCTCTCTCTCTCCTCTCTCTCTCTCTCTCTCTCTCTCTCCTCTCTCTCTCTCCTCTCCTCTCTCTCTCTCTCTCTCTCTCTCTCTCTCTCTCTCCTCCTCTCTCTCTCTCCTCCTCTCTCTCTCCTCTCTCTCTCTCTCTCTCTCTCTCTCTCTCTCTCTCCTCTCTCTCTCTCCTCCTCTCTCTCCTCCTCTCTCTCTCTCTCTCTCTCTCTCTCTCTCTCTCTCTCTCTCTCTCTCTCTCTCTCTCTCTCACTCACTCTCTCACACAGAGGGAGAGAGAGCAAGAACGAACGAGAGAAAGAGGCCGTGTTCACAATCTGTCTTGCCAACTAAAAAAAACTAAACTAAACAAAAACTACATACTGTATACTAATTGTACCACATACTATTTAGAATTTTACTGTTTAGTAAAAATGAATGAAGTAAGCAACACATATTACCACACTAGGCTCATACATACTGAGAATGCATCATCTAATGGGCAATTACGTTGATTCCCACCATTAGTTAATTTTAGAACAGTGCATCCACTTATCTGATTATCAGCTTTTGTCAAACCCGTGGGTCTGGAAAGATGATTCTCTTCTTCAATAGTGTGCAGTAAATTCTACTAGATGAACAACCAAAATTAGTATGACATCCTGGCATTTAAAGCATAATCAACTGTAAAAAATGTGCATACCGATAATGCCTACTATTTAGAACACATGTATTCGGACACGGCCAGAGCGAGGGAGAGGGAGAGGGAGAGAGAGAGAGAGAGAGAGAGAGAGACAGAGAGAGAGAGAAAGGGAAAGAGAGAGCCATAAAGAGAGAGGAAGAGAGACATGTACAGTCACTCTAACCTATAATAGTCCTTAGTAAGTGGTGACACGTAGCTATAGTGGTCCCTTGACCGGTGCTTCACACTGCCACAGCCTGGAGACTGCCCCGGGGCACTGGGCAATCTCATGGTGGTTAGCGGCCCGTCTCAGGGCTACCGGAGACTGGTGGGGGCAGTTGGGGATGGTGGATTGGAGAAAGTAAGGAAAAGGGAGATTTGAAGACTTGGAATGGAGAGAATAGGGCAGTGAGGAGGCGAAGAGGAGAGGGAAGGAAAGGACAGGGAGAGGTAGGGGTGTGTCTTAAAGAAGGTTTAAGGTAGTGAGAAGGAAGGGAAGAGAGGAGAGGGGTGGCGGCAGTTTACCTCCTGGGTAAAGCAGGGCAATGGAGGTGGACTCTTAGACATATCAGTTCATTCATCAGAGTGACAGCTATCTTGAGTCAGATTGTATCAGGAGACATCGTTCCCACTTCCCAGGAAATCACTGTCAAATAACTTCACCCCCCCTTTCCTCCCTCTCTCTCTCCCTTCCTCATCCCCCATTACTCCCTCTCTCTCTCCCCCCCTCAGCCCTCTTCATCCCCCTTTCCTCCCTCTCTCCCTTCCTCATCCCCCTTTACTCCCTCTTTCTCCCCCCCTCAGCCCTCTTCATCCCCCTTTCCTTCCTCTCTCTCTCCCTTCCTCATCCCCCTTTACTCCCTCTCTCTCTCCCCCCCTCAGCCCTCTTTATCCCCCTTTCCTCCCGCTCTCTCGCCCCTAGTGTATTATGTCCTTAAGCAATACAATCTCTCTCTCTCTCTGTCTGTCTGTCTGTCTGTCTGTCTGTCTGTCTGTCTGTCTGTCTGTCTCTATCTTTCTCTCACTCTCCCTCTCTGACCCATTTCAGTTGAAGGCATTCAGTTGTACAACTGACTAGGTAGCCCCCCCCCTCTCTCTCAATTTCAATTCAATTTCAATTTAAGGGGCTTTATTGGCATGGGAAATATATTTTTACATTGCGAAAGCAAGTGAAATAGATAATAAACAAAAGTGAAAAAATGAACCTTAAACATTACACTCACAAAAGTTCCAAAATAATAAAGATATTTCAAATGTCATATTATGTCTATGTACAGTGTTGTAATGATGTTCAAAATTTGCACCATTGTAACTACAACCTATATTTACGTTCATTTATTTTCCCTTTTGTAATTGAACTATTTAATAGTTAAAGTACAAAAGGGAAAATATATAAACATAAATATAGGTTGTATTTACAATGGTGTTTGTTCTTCACTTGTTGCCCTTTTCTTGTGGTAACAGGTCACAAATCTTGCTGCTGTGATTGCACACTGTGGTATTTCACCCAAGCGGGATAAGCGGGATAAACTCACAATAGATATGTGAGTCTCTCTCTCTCTCTCTCTCTCTCTCTCTCTCTCTCTCTCTCTCTCTCTCTCTCTCTCTCTCTCTCTCTCTCTCTCTCTCTCTCTCTCTCTCTCTCTCTCTCTCTCTCTCTCTCTCTCTGCTTTGTGATATTTTTACCGTTGAAAGTCAAACACTGCAGCTATCACAGGATTACAAATGATACTTTACATGTCATCATATGATTGGCTGTGTATGACCCAGGCCATTGCATTGTTATTTGGCTGCGTTTACACAGGCAGCCCAAATCTGATCTTTTTTATCACAAACTGGTCTTTTGTCCAATCACATCAGATCTTTTCACATCAGATATTTTTCAGAGCTGATCTGATTGGTCAAAAGACCAATTAGAGAAAAAAGTACCAGAATTGGGCTGGCTGTCTAAATGCAGCCTTACTTTCTCTCTCTCTTTTTTCTCTCTGTTTCCTAATTACGCTGAGTGCACAAAACATTCGGAACACCTTCCTAATATTGAGTTGCACCCCCTTTCACCCTCAGAACAGCCTCAATTCATCGGGGCATAGACTCTACAAGGTGTCGAAAGCGTTCTACAGGGATGCTGGCCCTTGTTGACACCAATGCTTCCCACAGTTCGGTCAAGTTGGCTGAATGTCCTTTGGGTGGTGGACCATTTTTTGATACACACGGGAAACTGTTGAGCGTGAGAAACTCAGCAGCGTTGCAGTTCTTGACACACTCAAACCGGTGCACCTGGCATCTACCACCATACCCCGTTCAAAGACACTTCAATCTTTTTTCTTGTTCATTCAACCTCTGAATGGCACACATATAAAATCCATGTCTCACTTAAAAATCATTTTTTTACCTGGCCAGTCATGGAAAGAGCAGGTGTTCCTAATGTTTTGTACACTTAGTGTAGTTTTCCATATAATAAAAATAACCCAAGGGCATACTAAACAATAACACAAGGCAATGCTAATACACAGGAAAATACAAAAACACATCCCAGTAGTATAGGCAGGAAGTTGAGCGATGAGTCAAATATATAAACCGGTTTCTCATGGTCCTGTTCCTGCCAAATCCAGACATATGAACATAATCAGTACAACTTTGGCCACATGGGATTGATAGATAGGCAATACTTAAACAGTGATGGAGGGTACGGGTCAGTGTTTCCCAATCCCAGTCCTCTGAGAGAAGAAGAAGAGGGAGAAGGAATAAAGGAGGAGCAAGCAGTTGGAAATAAACATTCTATTACTTTTTGCTACGGAGTTCCCTTGCAATTGCTGTTTTGTGTTAAAGTAAAATGTTTGAAAGGAAGGATAATCTCACATTTATGTGCTACGGAGTTCCCTTGACATTGCTGTTGTTTTGTGTTTTGCATTGTGTGTGTTTTGTGTTTCTGTTGTATATTTTCTGTTGTTGTTGGTGACTGTCATACATTTAAATGATAAAAGTCAAATCTTTGAAAAGAAGCATAATCACATGTATGTGCTGTGCCAATAAAAATGCAGCCTGAGTGCCGGTCTGTTTGTGCTATCATGCCAACTCAATGTCACTCAATGGCTGCATTTACACAGGCAGGCCAATTCTGATTCTCGTTTCCACTAATTGGTGTTTTGACCAGTCACATCAAATATTTTCACTTCAGATCTCTTTCAGAGCTGATCTTATTGGTCAAAAGACAAGTTAGTGAAAATAAGATCAGAATTGGGAGGCCTATGTGAAAGCAGCCATTAGGTCAAACACATAAACCAGTTTTTCATGGTACTCTTCCTGACATTTCATTGTTGGTTCACCACAGAGGTTCGAAGTAAATCCAGACACATGAACATAATCAGTAAACCCCACAAGGGGCCACAAGCATAAATCAACTGATGTGGGCTAAAGGTCAGTGTTTCCCAATCCTGGTCCCGGCCATGAGGACCATAAGGGGCGAATATTTTTGTTTTTACCATAGCACTAACACATTGAAACAAGTAATCAGCTCATCATAAAGCCTTTTATCATTTCATAAAAGGCCGTGTTGGTGATAGGGCAAAAACTAAAATGTGCACCCCATTGGTTCCCCGGGACCAGAGTTTGTAATTTGAGAAACAACTGGTGCATGTGCTTTATAAGGATTTCAACTTGTATGTGACTTGTCTAGGCCCAACTGCAGCAGAGGCAGTAGTGGTTATACCAAGATGGATCATCTGTGGTTGTTTCCTCTGGAAGGACTGGCGTACTGTATGTCTTCCAGGGGGAACTTGATAGGTTTCTGTGCATCTGAATCCCCGTGGTTCGGTATATGGGAGAGGATGCAGTGTTGAGGGGGTTGGCTAGCCCGTAAGAGAAGAAGACGAGGGACAAGGGAAGGAAAGTTAGAAAGAGTGATGAGTTGGATCATCGTGACAATGCTGGTTTATTCTTCTTCTTTTTCTAGTATGTTTTTGGAGTTCCTTGACATTGTTGCTGTTTTGTTGTGTTGTACATTGTGTTTGTGTTGTATGTTTTCTGTTGTTGTTGGTGACTGTCACATGTCTAAATTATAAAAGTAAAATGTTTGAAAGGAAGGATAATCTCACATTCATGTGTAAGAAAGTCATACATATTTAGCATGAGTGTCAATCTGTTTGTGCTGCCATGCCAATTCCTTATCGCTCATTATCATGACAGACATGTTTGTCTTGACAATGAGCAATGGGGTTGGGACCAGGCTAATGCCCACATTCCACCCTGACAATGATCTCTACTTCGGCCACAAGGGTGTGATATAGGGCCATAATCAATCATCTAATGGAGGGTATAAGTCAGTGTTTCCCAATCCCGGTCGTGTGACCCTATGGGGTGGATATTTTAGCTTTTGCCCTAGGACTAACACATTTTATTAACTTGATTCAACTCATCATCAAGCCTTTGATTATTTCAATCAGGTGTGTTGGTGATAGGGAAAAAATTATAATTTTGGGTTCCCAGGAAAAGGAATTGTAATTTGGGAAACAATTATGTATTTAAAATAAAAATCTAACAACACAAGTCAGTTAAGAACAAATTCTTATTTAGAATGACAGCTTAGGAACAGTGAGCTAACTGCCTCATTCAGGGGTAGAATAACAGATTTATCCCTTGTTAGCTAGGGGATTCGATGTAGCAACCTTCCGCTTACTAGTCCAACGCTCTAACCACTAGGCTACCTACCGCCCCGTGTATGTGCTTAAAGGGGATTCAAACATGTTTGGCTTGACAAGCACACAAACATAACTGGGACCAGGCTAATAAAAAGGACTGGAATACATGTCCATGCAATATTGTATGTCTCAAACAAGATGAAAAGACCCCATGATGGTAGAGGAATACATTTTCTATGATCTTAGTTCATTAGTGTCTGACACCCAAACCATACAACCATTCATCTGTCAACATAAAAAAACATGAAAGCATTCCAAGTCAGAAATCACAGCTGTGGGTTTATCCTATGGGGAGAGAGTCTCAAATATTGAACTCTATATAGCCAATATAGTGATATAAACATCTTCCCTCTCAAATTAATGTCTTGAACCATACATCAATCCAAGTGTAGAATCATTTTTTAAAAATAGAATCCTGGATATTCCTAGCCTAATTAAAAAACATCCTTTTTTAACAAAAGATAAAAAAAAAAAAAAGGTAAGACTGATATTTGGAAAGGTGTAAATATAGTTGATAATGCTGAAAACAGCTGCTGTGCAAAGATTTCATCAGTCAGCTTGGTCTCATAGAATAGACGTAACATAGTAAACGAAAATCCGGGTAACTCAAGTTACATTTGGTATGGTGACATATATAACGCGAATGTCTAGCGCCCTAAAGGTTGCGTGTTCGAATCTCATCATGCACTTTAGGTAATTAGCAACTTACTAATGAACTACTTGCTACTTTGCAACTACTTAGCATGTTAGCTAACCTTTCCTCTAAACATAACACTTTAACCTAATGCCTAACCCTAACCTTAACCTCAACCCTAACCTTAACCCTAACCTTAACCCTAACCTTAACCACCTAGCTAACGTTAGCAACAACAAATTGGAATCCGTAACATATCATACGCATTGCAAATTCACAACATATTGTACGAATTGCAATTCTTAACATATCATACGAATTGTAATTCATAACATATCATACACAATTGATGATAGATATCCACACATGTATAAATACCAGACCAAATGTAACATATCATACTAATTTGAACATCCACGACTGTCCTTTACTATGTTAAGTCTAACCCTGAGTCCAGGTTGCATCAGTCCTATTGCCTTAGCTTGTGCAACAGGTGAGTACTGTATGTATGGCTTTATGGTGGATCAGTAGCTATTGGTGAGAGACCTGCATAGAAGCATAGTGACGTGGTCACGTTATTGTGATATATAAATACCAGCGCAGCAGCCAGCCTCCCTCTCCAAAAGGACTAGCCGAAAAGCTCCAGATGAATTAACTGCATTCCCAGCTTCAAATGAGTTCTGCACCCTGCAGAGCTGGAGCTTGCTGTTTTACTTTGCTAACAGTAAACTACACATTCATCACAATCAAACAAGATATTTTGATTTGATAAGAAAATGTATCTAAGTTTACATAACAATAATGATTAAATTGTGGGCGTTTTGAGATCAGCAAAGATGCAAAAACGGATTATTGAGTGTGTGCTGCTCCCGCTTGGATTTGAGACGAGGACTTGATCGTTGCCTTGATCGTTGTGTAACATCGTCAATTTCTTCAAAACATTTCGTTGCTTTGATACAAGTCTTTAACAGCACCACGTCGATAAAGGCGCGCGTCGGAAGTGGAAAAGATATGGAAATGCGCACTGCGCGAATGGCTAAACTCGGACGTGCCATGGACAGTGTATGAAGCGCTCAGGTAAGTCTTTCAATAGAAATGAATAAAGCGAGCAAATATGTTGGTTTTTTCATGGGAATTATTAAAACAAGATTAAAGTTACATTGTTTAATATGTCCCTAAGCAATGAAGGATTGGTGTGCTTGGTGAAAGCAAGACTACTCTAACACTCTTACAGAGGAGCTGCTGCACACCTGGATGGCGCGTACCCAAACTGTGAACAGGACGTTAGTGCAGTCATTTTACACGCTACACCAGAGAGGGAAACAGATGCGTGGGTGGAAGCAGAATCAGTAGTACTACATCTCTTCTGCAAGGAATCTATTGATTTTGGGTCCAATGTGGGTATAGGACTATATGACGACCACCATATTTCTCATTACATCAAAAAATAAAGTTGAGTAAAAATTCTACAACCATCTGCAGTCAATTCATTAACCTCATTCATTAATCAACAGTTGAACAGTTGCTGGCTAGCTGCAGTGGTAGCCTGCCCATTTGGGCGTTAGGGGCAGAGCCCCACATGTGATTGGTCAAATTGTAAAAAAAAAAAATATATAAAAATATATATATATACAAATAAATATATTATATAATTCATGATTATGTTTTAAATGTTTCATAAAAGTGATAAACCCAGATTTTTTCTGTGTAAGTCAACACAACATGTCGCCTGATAAACAGCATGGGGGAAACAATACAATTGACCAGCCACAGTCATGCTTTTTTTGCCCTACCAGATCTGCGATGAGAAGGTTCTAGCTAGTGTATGGTGCGAGAGACTCATTGGGAGGTAGACTAGAGCAGACCCAGAAGTTCTGACTGAGTGAACATTTCAGCGCTCCAGGGTGGTCCATTTACAGGTGGAAAAACAGGTGGAAAAACAATCGAAGCAATGTTCGCACGGCCTACGCGCCCACGGAGCTGCTGCTGCTGGCAGAGTCAATGAGGAGCAGAGTAGTAAGTAACTGCACCACTTGTTTTGAACAATAAACAATTTTTTAAACAGGAAAATGTACACACAATTAAAAAATTGTTTATTGTTCAAAACAAGTGGTGCAGTTACTTACTACTCTGCCCTCATTGACTCTGCCAGCAGCAGCAGCTCCGTGGGCGCATAGGCCGTGCGAACATTGCTTGGATTGTTTTTCCACCTATTTGATATGAGGGAGAACTGCCCCAATGAAATCACTGAATTTTATAGCATACATTTTTACAGCACTAAGTAAATGGACCACCCTGGAGCGCTGAAATGTTCACTCAGTCAGAACTTCTGGGTCTGCTCTAGTCTACCTCCCAATGAGTCTCTCGCACCATACACTAGCTAGAACCTTCTCATCGCAGATCTGGTAGGGCAAAAAAAGCATGACTGTGGCTGGTCAATTGTATTGTTTCCCCCATGGTGTTTATCAGGCGACATGTTGTGTTGACTTACACAGCAAAAATCTGGGTTTATCACAAAGCATGATCAAATTAATTAGCTACCTGTAGTAACTTTGAGAAACATTGTGAAATAGTTTGGTAGTATCATGACACAAGGCGAGACCCAGATGCAGACACAAGAGGCAGATTGTTGGAGTCTTACAATGTTTATAAATCCAAAAGGAGTATGCAAGAGAATGATCATGGACTGGCAAAAGGTCAAAACCAGATCAGAGTCCAGGAGGTACAGAGTGGCAGGCAGGCTCGTGGTCAAGGCAGGTGGTTACAAAGTCCAGAAACATGCAAGGGTCAAAACCAGGAGGACTAGCAAAAGGAGAAATGCAAAAAGCAGGAGAACGGGAAAACCGCTGGTTGACTTGGAAACATACAAGACGAACTGGCACAGAGAGACAGGAAACACAGGGATAAATACACTGGGGAAAATCAGCGGCACCTGGAGGGGGTGGAGACAATCACAAGGACAGGTGAAACAGATCAGGGCGTGACAGGTAGATTTTTGGGTCAAATGAACCCTTTATCTACCTTTGATAAGCAGATAGCTAGCTAGTTAGCTCCCATGCCAATTTCAAGTCTTTCTAAACTAATATCTGACTAACTCAGATAAGAAAGTTAGAAAGTTAACTTGCTCGCACATCATGCTTTGTGACATTATGTTAGCCATCCCTAGTTAGACAATGTGTTTTCACTTATAGTATCTGCATGCTTGTTGCATTCTCCCTGGGGCACTTGTTCATTTGTGAGCTGGCTGCTCATTCTAAATAGACCCACACCCCTGGGTTTCAACCAATCACAGCCGCCACTGGCTGACTGTCTGTACTTTGCAGGCCAGAACAAATGCACATCAATTGATTTTGTTGACAAAACATACCTGGTTCTCCGAGGACGGTTGCTACAGCATCCCATGCTTTTTCTTTGGACAAAGCGTCCTTGTATTTGGGGTTGCTGGGGTCGTACAGCAAAGAGTGCTTCTCAACTTCGATGATCAAACGGGTGTCAACCATTTTGCCAACTTTGTCCTGTCCTGTCAAATCAGAATAACTTCCAAGGAGGGTTAGGGGAGGGGTCTACTCTACAGCATCATCTGCCTCAAAAGATAATACAAGGTAGACCATCAGCTCTGCAACTGCCTTTCTGTTCATCAGCTGGTTTGAATGTTTAAATGTTTCTAAAAGTATTGCTACTATACATATAACAACCTACCTCCAGTTATGAACTAGGAAGACTACAATCAATCAATCAAATGTATTTATAAAGCCCTTCTTACATCAGTGCTGTACAGAAACCCAGACTAAAACCCCAAACAGCAAGCAATGCAGGTGTAGAAGCACCTAAAACTTCAGTTTAGTTTATATGGGATTTTCATACAGGTAGCCTTCTACTATTGTATTGATGTAGCCTACTACTATTATTCATGTTTCTATTACATTTTCACTATGAAGCTGAGTGAATATGTTTTTAAGTGTCAAAAAAAGATTTAGGCACTTTGTATGGTGTTTACGCATGTGGATCTGAGAAAAATAGACTCCAGACCTAATGTTAGGTTGCTGCTACAGCAGCTGCACAACACCTATGATTTATGCACGTGCTGATATAGCAAGTAACATTGACTACAGAATGACTCTTATCAACTCAGTATCAAGCAAGTCTCACAGAAATCCATGCGTGGCATAGCTAGGCCGTTACATACTCTTATTATTATTAGTGTGCTTGCTGAAGGCAAGACCACTCTAGATCTCTTACATAATAATGTGAATAATATTTTGGGCGGCATAAATTAACGTGGGCTTGAATGAGAACAATTGTAATACATTGGTAGCTATTCAACAGTGTCCTGCTCCTCAGCCAATTAAACCACATGACCAACTTTAAAATGTTCAGGCTATACTAACTACAAAATTCTCTAAAACCTTTCTAAACTATATAAATAAATGTATTTGCATACATTTGCATAACACTTAATGGATTCAATGCCAGCCATAAGAACAAAGTGGTGCACATTTTAAAAGCTACCACTCTTTAACCATTTCAGCTACAAACATTAAAGCAACTTTAACATTTTCAAAACTTAAAAAAATTATAACTATTGACATTTGCATAAATTCCCAAAACATTACCCATCTAAAATAGCAGTAACTCTTGAACCGTTCAAGCTAGAAACACCAAACCAACTTTTACATATTCAGGCTATCAATCAATACATCAATAAATCAATTAATCAATCAATCAATCAATCTTTCAATCTACCTACTTTTTCAACTATAACCGGTCACTACCTTTACTACTGCAGTCACTAGCACTACCATAAATACTTCAAGACAAGCTAGCAAGCACACACATATTCTTTAGGAAATGTACTTTTCTAGTATGTCTGTGTTATTCTTTTCACATGGCTGAACCAACTTTATATGTATTATACAATTGTAAAATGTGAACAATTCAAAGCATGAACATTTTTGGCCTGCAGGCTTTTGCATTGATATGCAGCATTGCCTGTGTGTAGTTTTTTTTATTAGTTCAATGACTGACTGTGAAACTATCTGACTTGACGTTAGGTATTTGCTCAGCGTCACCCATCATAGCGTTTTACTGTGACAGAAGTCACCCGGAGATGAGCTGATTTACTGCCAGGACATGCATGTCCTTAAAGATAAGAACGTTCCATTGTGGTTAGCTAAACATGTCATAAGATAGTTGACAAGGACATCATCCAGAGTTTCAAATGAACAGATATGCCACTTTTCCAGTTCGCTCTTGTTGCAGGGCGCGTTGACAGGAATTAGAATTTGACTATAGAATACCATGCCTTTGTTATGTGTGACATGACAATTGGAGAGAAAGAAGATTACACAGGCAGCCACATTCTGATCTTTTGCCCAATTATTGTCAAAAGAGCTGATCTGATTGGTCAAAAGACCAATAAACAGCAAAATATCAGAATTGGGCTGCCTGTGTAAATGCAGCCAAAGAAGAGGTGTGGAAAGAATGTCACCATGCAGGTTTGCAGATAGTCGCCCCATTTCCATCCAACCATGTTTCTGTGTAAAAGGTAAGTGGATGTAGGAGGGCAACATGATGCTATTCTATTAATAGGCTATTTGCTCCAAAAATGCATTTTCATTGCCATGTGGATTTCCACAAGTGATCACATAACCTTTCACATGTGAAATCATGTGAAACCATGTGGTTTTGGAACACTTCACATGTGATGATATTTCACATTAACCTTCACATGTGAATTAAAATGTTCACATAATGCACTACAAGCTAAAATGTGTCATTAGGATGTCCCCGGAACATCCTGAAATAGCCAAAGTGTTTTAAACTTACAAATGTGATGTACATGATTACATTGTGTATGTATATTTATACTGTCATTGTTATTCAACATGTTCTCACCCGGGATTTGAACTCATAACTTCTTAGTCCCCGGTATTCTGATCCTCCTGCTATGCCACCTTGTCTGTGTGAATAACTGAGTTCATCTGTACACTGAGTTCACTTCCTACAATTTGGACTTCAACGTAAATCTCAGCATTGTATGAAGAAAAACGATTTGATTTATCATAGTGATTCAGGAGTAACATTTAAACATAATAACATTAGACAACTATACAAAAAAAATCTAGTTGCTGAAATAAGTAAATAGAATCAATGATGAGAGAATAGTCAGATTAACTGATAACTAAAATAGCAGTGCAGATGGCACTCTTTTGCTAAGTGCAGAGATGTTTTATAGGTACTGAAAGTGATGGGCCTACTGAGAATGTTACAGACTTTGTGGTGCTGCAGAAACATCAGCATACCCAGATGGGGTCATATTGAAAGGTCACTAGTACGTGATCATGCTAAATGTAATCCTATTGTCAATGATACAAGATTTGCACCCAATTTTAGCTGAGCAGCATACCACTTACCTTAAAACCTCCATTTCATTACTTCTCTTACAACAACAAAAAATCACATGAAGAGAATAAGATGTTTTCACTCATTTCTATTTTTTACATGTGAAAATTGAATTAGCATTTTCACATGTGAAAACTTAACTTTCACATGTGGAATTGCATTTTCACATGTGAAAAACTGTCACTTGAAAATCTAATTTGCACCTTAACGGGAAAAACTTTCAAAAGTTGTCACATAGTTTCATGGTATCACATGATGAAATTTTACATCCCCATGTTGTCACATTTATTTCACATGAGATCATGTTTTCATATGTGTGGTTTCATGTTCTTTTACATGTTGACACATGTAATCACATTAACTTCACATAAGATCACATATGAAATTCATATGGTTTTTCCTGTAAGGGAACTGCAGTCACTATCACTACTATAACTTATTTCAAAACTATAAATACTTTAAGACAGGCTATCAAGCACACAAATGTTCTTTAGGAAATGTACTTTTGTAGTTTGTCTATTTATTCCACTCACTCTAGCACTTAAACCGAGTACGCATTCAACACTTAAAATACCACTTGAATGGTCAAAACTTAACGCTACTCCTCTTGAACCGTTTAAGCTATCAAAAGCAAACAAATGTTGAGATATGCAGACTGAAACAATGTAATAATTGCGCACAGCTTTTTGACACTATTATACTTTTCGAACCATAAATATTTTAAATGTGCATTACAATGGTAAAATTAAGATGCTAGCATACATCCAAATGAGGAAAAAATGTATTACCCTTCAGAAATACTTGTAATAGGCCTTTGATTATTGATTTAAAAAAAAGAAAAAAGCAATGGCAGATTGCATCATCTGTGGATCTATTGAGGGGTTATGCAAATTGGAGTGGGTCTAGCGTTTCCGGGATGATGGAGTTGATATGTGCCATCACTAGCCTTTCAAAGCGGTAGTCATTTAGGCAGGTTACCTTCGCTTTTATGGGCACAGGGACTTTGGTGGTTTTGTCTGAAATGGCAAAATGTATCAACTTGACCAATCCACATTTTGTATTTTGCCCTCAAAAACATATATTTTTTAAAAGACCAAATGTTTTGTGGATCTTCTATGTAACTTTCTTTTAGTAATATGTTGTTCTCCTTTATGGTTTAACTTGGAGACATAACCCGGGTTTAAATTGGACCCCGGTCCACCAGGTTACACTCCAAATGAATGGCTCAGAAATAATACTTTTTAACACACTTTAATAATTATACTCAGATAGGCTAAGTTGCCTTTTTACAGAATGGCATTACAGAATTTGCACTTCCATATGTGGAAACATTGCCACTGCAACATGTTAACAACACCTTTTCACATGTGAGGAGAATAACACTATTTCACCATCACACGTGAAAGGGAGATTTTCACCTGCGGAGTTTTCATACATGTGAAAATGCAAATGTGATTTTTACGTGGTTGTTTTTTACTTGTCTTGGTGTGGGCTCAGGAGTGGAGCAGCGGTCTAATGCACTGCATTTCAGTGCTATAGGTGGCATTACAGACCCTGGTTCGATTCCAGGCTGTATCAGAGCTGGCTGTGATTGGGAGTCCGGTAGGACGGCACACAATTTGATTTTCAAATGTTAAACTGCATATACAAATGTTGAAGTGAAACAGCTAATTTCACATGTGCAACTGCAACTCACATGAAAAGTTGGTGTTAACATGTGAACTCCACATTTTATACATGTGAAAATATGGTTTCACGGGAAATTTAAGCTCAACATTTGAAAATGCGATTTTCACATTTTTCAACTGCAAATTTTACGTCCTTTTTTGTAAGGGTAGTATGCAACAGCAAAATCAAAGAATCCCGGTTGAATAGTTGAACTATTCAATTGTTCAGCCTATAATATATTCCTCTCGAAGGCGTATTCAAATTGCGAGTGCTGCACAGGGAGAGAAATATGTATGCCCTGTCACTCACTGTACAACATTCTTAATGCAGTCGCAGGAAACACACCTTTGAAAGCAGTTTTGATGGTCACTGTTCAAAGAGGAGGATCACTTGTCTTTCTAGTGTTAATACAGATGTAGGATCTTCATTTCACCTGTATTGTCACAGCAAAATAATCCTGCAGCAACAGGATTTGAACATTTAGTCCATTGGCTGCGTGCCAATGGAATGTTCTTTTTTGGGGGGGGGGGGGGGTGGCGACATTCAAGTCATTAATGTGTTGCTAACTAGCAACAAGATAGCCTAATGTTATACTTTAGAGTTTGTGATTTAGCTAATGATTAGCCAAATGGGGTAAATGCAGATGGGTAACCCTCAGCCTATTTATTTATTGACACTATGCTGCATCATATGGGCTACATCAGGTGATAATGATAACCCCTGCCTAATAGTATTGTCCAATATGTTATTGGGCTCATTTCTGGAGGGGGAAAGTATATTTTAAATGTCCGCATCATTTTATTTTCATTCATTTTGTAGTAGACTGCCCATTTAAAAAGTTACCAGAACTGACTTTCTCACAGTTACCGACTTTCTCCCCAAAAAGTGTAGGTCCCCCATGACCTGTAGTATGAAGTGCTGCTGTCAGTATTGTTGTCAGGAGGTTTAGGTAAATCCCAGTTTGACCGTACTTCTTTAACGTCAAATGAATGGACGTAATGGCAGTATTCCGACCTCATAAACCACCACTTTTTTGTTGTTGTTGAAATATATACATTTGAGTTATTTTGATGTTGGAAGGTAAACAATCTCTCTAACTTGTCTATCATATATGAATGTGGTTCTATGACTCAGTTTGGCAACCCTTTAATTAAGCCCAATGTTGCATTTTTGCAGCACTTACAAATCTAACTCTAGCTCTGGCTCAGAATGTTTGTTTCTGAAATGTATTTTTATTTTTATTTTACATAATCACTACATCTTAGAGAAGATAGGAAAAAATATTTCATGTCATGTACTTGCATGGATGGCTTACAACATATGCTTGTTTGGTGGACTAGTGTAGTCTTAGACGAGTGGACAGGTTTCTGATGTTTCAGAGTCTACTGATGCCACAATAATCATACAGACACACAACACACACTGCTCAGAGATACATCTGGGTCTAAGGAGATGCACTAGGTAGTGTTTGTCATGATGTTTTAGTTTAGGACCTGTACACAATGACATTTTCTGGAAGCATTGCATTTGTGAAACCATGGTTCTTACAGGGTTAAGCTTTGAACTTCAAACCAATGTTGAAATGTGCAGACTGACTCAACTTAGTCAGTGCATACGGCTTGTTGATACTATTTATACTTTTTGGATTCATAACCATTTAACATTTGCATAAATTAACATGGGTTTGAATGGGAAGCATAAGAATACAGTGGTAGCTATTCAAAACGGTCCTGCTCCTTGGCTACAAGACCAACTTTAAGATGCTGAAGCTGTCCTAACTTCAAGTTCTCTAAAACCTTTAGAAACTATAATGACATAATATAGACTATAATGACAAAACATTAGGAAAACACGCCCTTTCCATGACATAGACTGACCAGCTGAATCGAGGTGACAGCTATGATCGTTTATTGATGTCACTTGTTAAATCCACTTCAATCAGTGTAGATGAAGTGGAGGAGACAGGTTTAAGAAGGATTTTTAAGCCTTGAGTCAATTGAGACGTGGATTGTGTATGTGTACCATTCAGCGGGTGAATGGGCAAGACAAAAGATTGAAGTGCCTTTGCACGGGGTATGGTAGTAGGTGCCAGGAGCACCGGTTTGTGTCAAGAACTGTAACGCTGCTGGGTATTTCATGCTCAACATTTTCCCGTGTGTATCCAAGAATGGTCCACCACCCAAAGGACATCAAGCCAACCCCAAGCCAACCCCATTATACAGAGTGGCTACGCTAAAGATACTGAGATTTTTGCGCATGTGCAGGATCGAGTCCTTTCAGCTGTTGCCTTAGTGCTCACTCATTTTGTGACTCTGCTTCCGCTTGTTCAAACAAAATTAGTTCATTGTCTGTTGTAACAGTAATCAAAGCAAACATGAGAACGACACAACAGGCAGTCTAGCAATTTCATGTTCTTTTTTCAGGAGGGGAGTTGGCCTACATGCAGCTATTTAGGCAAGCTAGATGTACACAGCATATCAAAAAGCAAGCCACAGACAGGCAGTAAGTAGCGATTCGATGTGCAAGCATTGGCTATAGGGAGACAGAGTTCTTTTTTTAGCAGCTGGCTATATGGCAGCATAACAATAAAGATGACATCATCACAAAAAACGCTGTTCGTTTTCCCCAATGCAATGTGTAGACTTGCTTGTGCAATGGCAATATCCGTTACAACAGACAGATAGCCTTCATATATATATATATTTTGTCCACTCAGTATATATATACAAAACATTAGGAACACCTGCTCTTTCCACGACATAGACTGACCAGGTGAATCGAGGTGAAGACTATGATCCTTTATTGATGTCACTTGTTACTTCCACTTCAATCAGTATAGATGAAGGGAAGGAGACAGGTTAATCAAGAATAGTCCACCACCCAAAGGACATCCAGCCAACTTTTTTATTTTTTTTATTTCACCTTTATTTAACCAGGTAGGCTAGTTTAGAACAAGTTCTCATTTACAACTGTGACCTGGCCAAGATAAAGCAAAGCAGTGCGACACAAACAATAACACAGAGTTACATGTGGAATAAACAAACATACAGTCAATAATACAATAGAGAAAAAGTCTATATATATTGTGTGCAAATGAGGTAAGATAAGGGAGGTGGGCAATAAATAGGCCATAGTGGCGAAATAATTACAATTTAGCAATTAAACACTGGAGTGATAGATGTGCAAATGTTGAATGTGCAAGTAGAGATACTGGGGTGCAAAGGAGCAAAAAAAATAAAACAAATAACAGTATGGGGATGACGTAGTTGGATGGGCTAGTTACAGATGGGCTATGTACAGGTGCAGTGATCTGATCAGCTCTTACAGCTGGTGCTTAAAGTTAGTGAGGGAGATATGGGTCTCCAGCTTCAGTGATTTTTGCAATTCGTTCCAGTCATTGGCAGCAGAGAACTGGAAGGAAAGGCGGCCGAAGGAGGAATTGGCTTTGGGGGTGACCACTGAAATATACCTGCTGGAGCGCGTGCTACGGGTGGGTGCTGCTATGGTGACCAGTGAGCTGAGATAAGGCGGGGCTTTCCTTAGCAGAGACTTGTAGATGACGTGGAGCCAGTGGATTTGGCGACTAATATGAGGCGAGGGCCAGCCAACGAGAGCATACAGGTCGCAGTGGTGGGTAGTATATGGGGCCTTGGTGACAAAACGGATGGTACTGTGATAGACTGCATCCAAATGCTGAGTAGAGTGTTGGAGGCTATTTTGTAAATGACATCGCCGAAGTCAAGGATCGGCAGGATAGTCAGTTTTACGATGGTATGTTTGGCATCATGAGTGAAGGATGCTTTGTTGCAAAATAGGAAGCCGATTCTAGATTTAATTTTGGATTGGAGATGCTTAATGTGAGTCTGGAAGGAGAGTTTACAGTCTAACCAGACACCTAGGTATTAATATCAAAATATTACAAAGCAGTGACCCAGCCACTTGTTTTGGTAAACAGCTGAGGGGTGGGACTTGAGTAAAATAACCACTCACAAATTCATAGACAAAGCTATGGATGCAAGGACCTACCATCCATGAGATTGAAATGATAGTTTTACCATGTTTTAAAGCTATAGTGGTTGTTTACATTGACTTTGTTTACAAACATTGGAGTAAAACAAGCTTATATTTTGGCTTCTGATGGGTTCCTACAGTTGAACTAAGCTCACTAAGAGAACTAAGAGGCATTGATAAAGTATATTATTCAAGAGTCAACGGCTATATATCAATCATTTAACGGTCCAAAAATGGATGTAGTACCTGCGGGTTGCCTCTGTAAATGACACAAACATGAGTTATTAACAAAGTCATGTTATGTTTTCTGTATAAATTAGAATATTATATAACCAACTTTTGGGCACTGGAAAGTGCAATTTGTCATGAGTGAAAATAGAAACTGTCATGATTTTGCGCTAATAGAGTCAGACAATTATGTCCTTACAATAGTTTTGATTTAGATTGACAGAAATGTCTAACCGATTTATGCAACTTCGCCTCCATGCCACATGCAATTGTTTACAGTCACAACACTAGGCTGTTGAATGGACATCATTCCAATGTTTTGGACTGCGGTTCAATGAATCCCCACATCAGACCACTTATTGGCGCAACAGGTTTCAGGTGCTAGGGCTAGGGGTTTACTCAGAAACACTGACCCATCTTGAACAATAAAATGTCAACCCTTGACCTAGCCTTGACCGAGTCTTCAATCAGATACACCCAGTGTTGTCCAGGACTTGCACGCCACTGATAGACTAGCCAGCCTACTAAAATTGTGCTGATTGGAACCTGCTTGTCCATTTCTGTCTTAACCTAAAGTAGGGGCAACCTGCGATTGTTACATCCATTTTTGGACTTAGAATTCATAATATAAACCCATTGAAGAGTATAAGAGTTTAGTTCCACTGTCCAACCCCATCAGAACCCAAATATAACCATGTTTTACCCCTTTGTTTGTAAACAATGCAATTGTAAACAAACACTGTATAGCCTCAAAACATGGTTAAAAGTATAATTTGGATATCTTGGATGGTCAGTCCTTGCATCCATAGCTCTGTCTATGAACTTCAGAGTGGTTACATTTCTCCAGCCCCATCCTTTAGCTATTTACCAAATCAGTGGCAGGGTGACAACTTTGGTTACATTTCTCCAGCCCCATCCTTTAGCTATTTACCAAATCAGTGGCAGGGTGACAACTTTGGTTACATTTCTCCAGCCCCATCCTTCAGCTATTTACCAAGTCAGTGGCAGGGTGACTGCTTTGTAGTAAAGAGGCATGGGGAATACGTGGAAGAAGTGCATGGATGTATGCCTGCCTGAGGTAGTCCATGGAAATGTGCTGTTTTTCTGATGAAGGACACAGTGAACAGTGTCAATATGGGCCCCCTGCCCAGAGAATGTCCATGTGCTGTTGTGGGTGAACAAAGTGGAGTGGTGAAGCAGTATAGTGGAAAAGGTGAAATAACACACTCTTACATAACAAAAACATTGAAACATCACTCAACCCCTCATCCATAAGATGGTTTTCATAGACAAATGTCAGAATGACTAATGATGTTCAATTCTATTCTAATTTATTCTATATTCTTCATCTATTCTGTTCTTTTCAAATTGTCCATTACTTTAGGCTACTAGAATGTCTATTTTCCATCCTCAATAACTGACAGTTCTATTTTTATTTTCAGCCTTATGGGCCATTTCCTGATTCATCTCCCTGACCTCCAACCCCACCCCCACCTCCCCGCTATGAATCCCCAAGACTGCACCTCCATCCCTGGGGATTTCAACCTCTCCTCCTCCTCCAGGGGCTACTCCACAGTCACCAACCTCTTCATGAACGAGTCCGGCGAGAGCGCTCCCTTCCAGGACAGCAGCACCGTTATCACCGCAGTAATCTCTATGACTGTATTCATGGTGGGCCTCCTGGGAAACACGCTGGCCATCTACGTGGTCCTGCGCTATGCCAAGATGAAGACTGTCACCAACATGTACCTTCTGAACTTAGCTCTGGCAGATGAATTGTACATCTTAGGACTTCCCTTCCTGACCACCCAGAACGTGCTCTCTTATTGGCCGTTCGGGCAGTTTCTGTGCCGCGTGGTCATGACGGTAGACTCCATCAACCAGTTCACCAGCACTTTCTGCTTGACCGTGATGAGCATTGACCGCTACCTGGCTGTGGTGCACCCCATTCGGAGCGTCAAGTGGCGGCAGCCGAAGGTGGCTAAGGTCATCAACGGGCTGGTGTGGGTGGTGTCGTTCGTGGTGGTGCTGCCGGTCACCATCTACTCAGATGTTCAGGACCGCTTCAACTCGTGCAACATGAGCTGGCCTGATCCCCAGGAGCTGTGGTCAACGGTCTTCATCCTCTACACGGCCATCTTGGGCTTCTTCGGCCCCCTGCTGATCATCTGCCTCTGCTACCTGCTCATCATCATCAAGGTATAGTTGGGTTGTACTATAACCCACATCCTCTTTAGTCTTATGTTGTTCATTGTTTGTTCATTGTTTAAGGCCCCTTCCATTTGTTTGAGACCCCATTCCATTTGTTTGAGACCCCATTCCATTTGCTTGAGACCCCATTCCATTTGTTTGAGACCCCATTCCATTTGTTTGAGACCCCATTCCATTTGTTTGAGACCCCATTCCATTTGTTTGAGATCCCATTCCATTTGTTTGAGATCCCATTCCATTTGTTTGAGGCCCCATTCCATTTGTTTGAGGCCCCATTCCATTTGTTTGAGGCCCCATTCCATTTGAGTCCTTAATCCCTTCTTCTCACTGTCCCAAACTGAATTCTAATGGTTCTTAGGTTTGTTTCTATTTCCAAACCCAATGGACCAGTGCCTTAGACCCTGGCCTGGGCCTAAAACCTCTCCAAACAACTATAAAACCTCTCAATATAGTGATCGTCAAAGGTGTCCATGTCCAAAGGTATTCCTTCACAAAGTCACAGACCAAAACCTCCCATTCATTACAGGTGAAGTCTGCCGGGGCCAGGGCGGGCCTGACCAGGCGGCGCCGCTCCGAACGCAAAGTCACTCGCATGGTAGTCATCATCGTGGTGGTCTTCGTCATCTGCTGGCTGCCCTTCTTCACCACCAACATAGTCAACCTCGTCTTCATCATACCAGAGAACAGTGTCACCGCCGGCGTCTACTTCTTCCTGGTCATCATGACCTACGTCAACTCCTGTGCCAACCCGCTCCTCTACGGCTTCCTGTCTGACAACTTCAAGCAGAGCTTCAGGAAGGTCCTGTGTCTCCACAAGGCGAACGGGGTTGGGGTGGGGGACGGAGGAGACATGGGGAGCGGAGGGGGACGTCCCATATCCCCTAGGCTGGAGAGGGTGGAGACGACGCAGCAGCATGACCCGCTCTTCACCCCCCGGATCATGGACTTCAACAATGGACACATGCAGAACAACCAAGTAGGTAAATGTATAGAAATAAAACGACTAGAACGGACATTCGTTCTGTGATGGGTGGACTACTAATTCTATGGGTCAATATTCTACCCAAGAACTGTGAATGGCTGTCAGGTATCAATTATTTTGGTCAGTCTGCCAAAGATAATCTTGAAGGCTGTCATTTTCATTCATTGGTAGTCAACTGCAGCATACAATATAACTAGATTCACAGCCAATTTATATGTCATTTATATTTATCTAAATTATAGTACTTGATCGTTTTTTCACCTGCAGAGCATCTTAAGAAGTAGAATAGATTAATAAGCACTTACTACACAGGGCGTTTACCCTTCTCCTTGGCCCACAACTGCTTTACAGCATAGAGGGTGAGAGGAGCTGAAAAATTACTCTGGAAGCCTAACATAGTAAATCCTCCTGATCAGAAGCTTTGACGCTGAGGGGATCCAGTGTACTGTGTGCTGATAGTTAGTTACATCCACTAGTACTGTAAATGGGTACCACTGATTTCTCCTCTACGGTTGATGCCTCCAGCATATTTCATTTTTTTAAAGTTCTGAGTGCTATGCATTTCACTAGTATTTTTGCATCACAACATTGAAGTGTAAGGGGCCTCCAGTTTTTTAGATAGACTGGGGCTTTATATTTGCCATCTGGCTCTTGTTTAAATAATAGAGAAATCAGACCTTCCTGTTGAGTGCCTGACAGACTACCATTTCTATAGGAGTAGTTAAAACAATCTAACAATGGCACTTTTAGTATTTAAAAAAGGCTTGATATACCTCTACCGGTATGCCATCAAGCCCTGGGGTTGTTCCAGACTGAAAGGATTTAATAGCATCAAAAAGTTCTTCCTCTGTAATTTGGCCTTCGCACTGATCTTTCTGTACATTTGTTAATTTTCTATTTTTATATTATTTGGAAAGAATTCCTTACTGTAATCTTCATTCAGTGGGAGAGGATGAGACGGAAAAGAGAACATCTGCCTAAAATAATTATCTTCCTCTTTTAAAATACCATTCGGAGAATCATAGATGACTCCGTCTTCAGTAACGAGTTTCTGCAAATAGTTTTTGTTAGTGTTCCTGTATTGGAGATTCCGGAAGAATTTTGTGCATTTTTCTCCATATTCCATCCAGTTTGCTTTATTTTTGTAATAGATTACATTAGATCATTCTTGAATAAGTTCCTCAAGTTCTTTTTGTTTTTCCTATAACTTATTTTGTATCTCTGTAGTATTGTTTTTATTGCTATCTACCTGTACAATTAGTTCATGGATTTCCCTTGTTAGTCTTGTCTCTTTAGCCAGAAACTGCTTTTCATTATTGATGAATATTGAATTTGATTTACCCCTGAAGGTACATTTAAAGGTATCCCAAACAATAAGGGGATTTGCTGAACCTATACTATACTGGAAAAATTCTGTTATAAATGATTTTGTCTTAGTTAAAAATACGTTGTCCTCCCGTAAACTTTGATTAAATTTCCAATATCCCCGTCCACGTGGAAAATCTATAAGAGTTATGTGAAGGCCAATTAGATGATGATCCGATCACATTCTGTTTCCTATTAAAACTTTTTTGCAAGAGAGAAAGAGACAAGAAACTAGTCAAGACGACTAGCTTGATTAAGTCTCCTCCATGTATATCTCACTAGGTCGGGGTTTTTTAGTCTCCAAATATCCTAACTAATAACTATATCCACGGTGATGATAGTTTGTAGAGTGATTACCTTTACGGTCCACTGGGATATTCAAAAGGATCCATCTTCCTTGCCAATCATTCCGGACTATTTGCACATTTAGATCTAAATTTCTGTTAATTCAAATCATCACACCTTTTGAGTTCCTTTGTCCATGACAGAAAAGTATTTCACCACCCCATTCCTTTTTCCACACACTCATCTAAGGATGTAGAGTGAGTTTCCTGTAAACAGTATATGTTAAATTCCTTTTCTTTTAGCCATGTAAAGACTGATCTTCTTTTTTAATCTGCTAAACCATTACAATTATATATATTTTATTTTATTTATTTCACCTTTATTTAACCAGGTAGGCTAGTTGAGAACAAGTTCTCATTTACAACTGTGACCTGGCCAAGATAAAGCAAAGCAGACAACAAACAACAACACAGAGTTACACATGGAATAAGCAAACATACAGTCAATTATACAATAGAAAAAGTCTATATACTGTCTGTGCAAATGAGGTAGGATAAGGGAGGTAAAGCAATAAGTAGGCCATAGTGGCGAAATAATTACAATATAGTAATTAAACACTGGAGTGGTAGATGTGCAGAAGATGAGTGTGCAAGTAGAGATACTGGGGTGCAAAGGAGAAAAATAAATAAAATATATAACAGTATGGGGATGACGTAGTTGGATGGGCTAGTTACAAATGGGCTATGTACAGGTGCAGTGATCTGTGAGCTGCTCTGACAGCTGGTGCTTAAAGTTAGTGAGGGAGATATGAGTCTCCAGCTTCAGTGATTTTTGCAGTTCGTTCCAGTCATTGGCAACAGAGAATTGGAAGGAAAGGCGGCCGAAGGAGGAATTGGCTTTGGGGTTGACCACTGAAATATACCTGCTGGAGCGCGTGCTACAGGTGGGTGCTGCTATGGTGACCAGTGAGCTGCGATAAGGCGGGGCTTTACCTAGCAGAGACTTGGACCTGGAGCCAGTGGGTTTGGCGACGAATATGAGGCGAGGGCCAGCCAATGAGAGCATACAGGTCGCAGTGGTGGGTAGTATATGGGGCCTTGGTGACAAAACGGATGGTACTGTGATAGACTGCGTCCAATTTGCTGAGTAGAGTGTTGGAGGCTATTTTGTAAATGACATCGCCGAAGTCAAGGATCGGTAGGATAGTTAGTTTTACGAGGGTATGTTTGGATCATGAGTGAAGGATGCTTTGTTGCGAAATAGGAAGCCAATTCTAGATTTAATTTTGGATTGGAGATGTTTAATATGAGTCTGGAAGGAGGGGTTACAGTCTAACCAGACACCTAGGGGTTTGTAGTTGTCCACATATCAGAACCGTCCAGAGTAGTGATGCTGGACGGGCGGGCAGGTGTTGGCAGCGATCGGTTGAAGAGCATGCATTTAGTTTTACTTACATTTAAGAGCAGTTGGAGGCAACGGACAGAGTGTTGTATGGCATTGAAGGTCGTCTGGAGGCTAGTTAGCACAGTGTCCAAAGAAGGGCCAGAAGTATACAGAATGGTGTCGTCTGCCTAGAGGTGGATCAGAGAATCACCAGCAGCAAGAGCGACATCATTGATGTATACAGAGAAAAGAGTCTGCCCGAGAATTGAACCCTGTGGCACCCCCATAGAGACTGCCAGAGGTCTGGACAACAGGCCCTCCGATTTGACACACTGAACTCTGTCTGAGAAGTAGTTGGTGAACCAGGCGAGGCAGTCATTTGAGAAACCAAGGATGTTGAGTCTGCCGATAAGAATACAGTGATTGACAGAGTCGAAATCCTTGGCCAGGTCGATGAAGACGGCTGCACAGTACTGTCTTTTATCGATGACGTTTATGATATCGTTTATTACCTTGAGCGTGGCTGAGGTGCACCCATGACCAGCTCGGGAATTGGATTGCACAGCGGAGAAGCTACGGTGGGATTCGAAATGGTCAGTGATCTGTTTTTTAACTTGTCTTTTGAAGACTTTAGAAAATCAGGGCCGGATGGATATACAGTAGGATAACAGTTTGGGTCTAGAGTGTCAACCACTTTGAAGAGGGGGATGACCGCGGGCAGCTTTCCAATCTTTAGGGATCTCGGACGATACGAAAGAGAGGTTGAAGAGACTGGGAATAGGGTTTGCAACAATGGCGGTGGATAATTTTAGAAAGAGAGGGTCCAGATTGTCTAGCCCAGCTGATTTGTACAGGTCCAGGTTTTGCAGCTCTTTCAGAACATCTGCTATCTGGATTTGGGTGAAGGAGAAGCTGGGGGGGCTCGGGACACCCTGAGGGGCAGACCACAAGCTGTCAGGATTGACAAGCCAATCTCCACCACACTGACTCTTAACACAAAGGCCCCCCAGGGGTGTATCCTGAGCCCTCTGCTGTAGGTATAATAACCAACAACGGCGAATGAGCCTATAGGAAGGAAGTAAGTGAACTGGCATTGTGATGCCAGGACAACAAACTTTCCTCAACATCAGCAAAACAAAGGAGTTGATTGTTGACTTCAGGAAGCAGAGGGAGGAACATGCCTCATCCACATCAATGGGACTACAGTAGAGTCATTCTCCTCGCTGTCCACATCACCAAGGACATGACATGGACCAACAACACCACCACAACACCGTCTCTACTTCCTAAGGCGGCTGAAGAAATTCCAAATAGTACTGCTGACCTGTTGCATCACGGCCTGGCACGGGAATTGCTCCATCCAGCTGTTGGTGAAGAAGGCCCAGTACATCACTGGGACCGTGTTCCCACCCATCCAGGACATCTACTCAAAACGTTGCCTGGGGGCAGGGGGCAGCATTATCAAGGATCCCACACACCCCAGGCACTCCTTTACCGTCAGGCAGATGGTATCGGAGTATGAGGTCTGATAGCAACAGACTCAGAGACAGTTTCTATCTACAAGCCATCAGACTGCTGAACAACTGGTCTGACCACCTCCACTGACTCTGCACACCTTAGCACCACTCACTTACTCACTCACACAGCCTCACAGATATGCAGTCATCCACACACACACACACACACACACACACACACACACACACACACACACACACACACACACACACACACACACACACACACACACACACACACACACACACACACACACACACACACACACATTCATGCTACACACACACACACACACACACACACACACACACACACACACACACACATTCATGCTACACACACACACACACACACACACACACACACACACACACACACACACATACATGCTACACACACACACACACACACACAATCATGCTACACACACACACACACACACACACACATTCATGCTACACACACACACACACACACACACATTCATGCTACACACACACACACACACATTCATGCTACACACACACACACACACATTCATGCTACACACACACACAATCACACACATTCATGCTACACACACACACACAATCACACACATTCATGCTACACACACACACAATCACACACATTCATGCTACACACACACACACAATCACACACATTCATGCTACACACACACACACACACACACACACACACACACACACACACACACACACACACACACACACACACACACACACACACACACACACACACACACACACAATCACACACATTCATGCTACACACACACACACACACGTTCATGCTACACACACACACAATCACACACATTCATGCTACACACACACACACACACACACACACACACACACACACACACACACACACACACACACACACACACACACACACACACACACACACACACACACACACATACATTCATGCTACACACACACACACACACACACACACATTCATGCTACACACACATCACAACTGCTGCTACCAGACCTTATTATCATTGTCAAATATTGCACAATTTATACACTTGCCCACCAATCGCCCATTCCCCAAACACGTGTAAATATTGGACTATAAACTGTGCCTTTCTATATTATACTTATGCAAAAAGAAAAATGATATTCTACTGAGCCATTTACTTTATATTTTAATTCTAATCTTTTGTTATGTCTTTCTGTTGTTGCGTTGTCAAGAAGGAACCTGCAAGTAAGCATTTCGTTGGATGATGTAAACCATGTGCGTCCTGTACATAAGACTAATAAAACATAAAGCTTTACTTGTTTGTGCGTGTGTGAATAGATTCTTGGTGATCTCCATGGAGTGACTTGTCTCCATCTGAGAGCTGTGTCTTTGTCTAGTACTCCCTGTTAGTGTGAATGTGTTTCTTTGATGCCATAATGTGAGAATACACAATCATCAAAGCAGCTCTGTGTGACATATCAGACAGAAGATGCTCAGAGAGATGTCCTCTTTTCTATTATATCTTAAAAGAGATTTATCGTCTCTTTTACAGTTTGAAGATTAAAAACAAATCGTGACTGACGGGGGGGGGGGGGGGGGACAAGGGGGGACGGACGGGGGCGGAGGGGGATGGGGGGGTGTATGTCATGAGCTTTGTCCAGTCAAGCAGTCCATGATGGTGGTCGTTGCTGGTCGTTGTTTGTAATGTCTAAAATGTATCTCTTGCTGTCTTTGCAGTGTGTTCAAAATGAGACTTGTGGCAACATGACGACGGAGCTTCTGCCCTTAGAGAGCCCAGTGATTGATCAGTCTACTCTATGATGAGGCCTGATTGGTCAGTCTACGCTATGATGAGGCCTGATTGGTCAGTCTACGCTATGATGAGCCCTGATTGGTGAGTCTACGCTTTGATAAGCCCTGATTGGTTAGTCTGTGCTTTGATGAGCCAAGTCGCCTCCCTCTCCATCACGACAAACAATCCATCATCTGGAGCCTTCCCATTGTCAACCCATGTAGCTCTTGACCAATGACCTCTCTCGGACGATACAGGAAGAAGAGATACATGGGACTTCAAAGAACACTTCCTGTTCTGACACTACACTGAACGATTTCTGCCATGACACCTCTCCTGTTTGTCAGTATAAACCTCAGACATGTACAGCACATTGCACCACTGGAAGGGGCTGAGGGGAGGACGGCTCATAATAATGGCTGGAATAGAAACTATGTGTTCAATGTATTTTATACCATTCCACTGATTCCGCTCCAGCCATTACCACAAGCCCGTCCTCCTCAATGAAGGTGTCACCAACCGCCTGTGCATTGCACCAGCTTGGTGTCATGGAACCATCAAGTGCACTATCTTCATGTACTTTATAGAGTCCTTACATATACTATATGGAAAGACTATTTTTTAGACTGTGAATGGGCGAAAACTTGCCCTAGATTAAAATTCCCTAGAAAATGAACCAGAGTATTCCATTCACTTTATATGAACTGGGTCATTTGATTTGATCAGAAATGTTGTGAATTTAGATGGATTGTCGTCTTTGTGAGCTTGGAACCTTCTGTATGTATTCCATCACTATGTAGGTGTGGCCATGACGGGAATGTACTACACACACTGTCTATGACCCTTGTCCATTTGTCACTATGATCACCTGTAACAAGTCCCAATGGGTCATAATGCCCACCTATGGACTCATGGATGATTTCTGCTCTGGGCAAAGTTATTTCAAGCTGGGATGACCAGTGAAATGGTACTAGAGGAAACCTGCATTGTGGAAAACGAACACTGTCTCCGAACAGAGAGAATGATGATAACGATGATGTCAATCCAACAGATGAATCTGGCGTACAGTACTCACTGTATCTATGGCATAATGTTATAACTGAGGATCCTATTCATATTATTGATGAATTATTGTTATTTGTTGGGTATTATTATTATAAACTTGGGTAGTTGTTCCAAGTGTTTTGGTTATTTGAATGTGTTTATTTGAGATGAATGGATCCCCTTGACCTTTTATTGGCGGTTGAAGCACTGGTGCAACTTCCTTGTGCTCGGCCTTACCTGGGGTTGTGCTCGGCCTTACCTGGGGTCGTGTTCGGCCTTACCTGGGGTTGTGCTCGGCCTTACCTGGGGTTGTGCTCGGCCTTACCTGGAGTTGTGCTCGGCCTTACCTGGAGTTGTGCTCGGCCTTACCTGGGGTCGTGCTCGGCCTTACCTGGGGTCGTGTTCTTTAGGCACCACACGGAATCAAACTGACTGAAACAGGGAGGGACTACCTCCTAGACTAATGTCCAGTAAGATACACAGATTTTAATTTCCCGTTTTGAAATGTTTTCCCTTGCATGCCCTACTGAACAATCTGCGTACAACAGCATAGTCGTCGCTGTCTGATGAAAAGCACTAATCTCCAAAACAGATTTTTTTCAGGAAATGGAAGAAATTACCATATTGTTCCATTAATGAACACACAATTATGAAACTTCAGGAGCTATTTTGAATACATTTTCTTGGTCCTAGAGTCATTAAATGTTCAGAGTACATTGCTTTCAATAAATAAATACAAATGTAAATGGCAAGAATGGAGTTACAAGGTTTTCATCAGACAGCGTCGCAGTGATTCATCTGCTGTACACACATGCAGTATTTTATGGATTACCTTTAACTGTATTGATTTCAATGAGCACACAATCCACACTGACTGTCTTACAGTCATGTATGACACGTTCAAGATTTATACAGTAAGTTATTATCTGTGTATTCTACTCTGGTATTACACCGTGGTCAAGTAAATTTAAAAAAAGTTGCTGTTACTTATACTAATTATTTTAGATAATAGATAGCATTATTGCTAATGTGCACCATCTGGACATGTGTTCAAAATGTTTCATTTCAGTGTTATTGTTTTAATAAAATGACAAAAAGACAATTGGTTCGATCAATATGCATGTAGCCTGAGTACCAGTCTTTTTAGCTAACATTCCACTCCTTTGGAAAACGACAGGAGTGGCAAGGAGTGGAATGTAAAAGCTGAACAGATACTGCGACCAGGCTAATATGCATGCTCTTTGGATGGATGTCGCTCCCGCTGTCTCTGTCTCTCTCTGTCTTTCTTTCTTTCTCTCTATGTGCCCTTCTTTCATCTCCATGATCCCTCCCTCTCACCAACCGTCCTTGGTGCTTTCTCTTTCTCTTTCTCTTCCTCTTCACCCCTATCTCCAGTGTGTTTACAGGCAACGTGTCCCAGTGGCGTACTACTGCAGGTGTACGGGTGAAAACAACAAGCTCCCCATTAAACCGCTAGGCCCTAGGCTACACCTAACTGTTTGACTGGCATGTTTTCCACCCCTCAATGTCAGGGGAAAGGACAGAATGAGAGCAGCAGGGTATTGGAAGGTCTGTTCTCAAATCTTCCTCTGTACGTCAGCTAGTCATTACATGGACCGTTGAATAAAGCTCATGTGTGTTGACAAGCTTTGTTGTGTAGTCTTACTTCAAATCTGTTGGGAACAATGGCTATGTTTTGAGACTTATCTCAATGAGGTCAACGTTATAGCTTCAAGAAAAGGTCCACACACTGCCATAGCGCTTTTAACGTTCTCCAATTATACGAACAAATGGTGGATTTTAAAAGTGTAATACCTTTTAATAATACAATAATAATAAAAATGAATAAAGTTTTAATATACCAAGTAGGCAGCAGTTCCATCAATTTCTGCTTACAGGAGAGCAAGGGATTAGTTATAACTGCGGTATTGTCCGACACAGGCCCCGTGGGTCTTAAGAGGTCGCAGGTGTGGGGGGAATTGCTTTTTCCACCCATAAATGTTTATTCAATAGGAAATAAACAAACCTGCAATTACATTGGTGCTTGCGGTGGTGTCAAGCCCGGCTTGCCTCTAGTGATAAATCTGTAGCCTCCATACTCTGGCTTGAACAGTGATGAGACTATGAGGTCTCAGAGGAAGATGTAACGTTGTGGAGAAGAGGAGAGAGGAAGACCTAAGGCAAAAGCCAAATACTATTTTAGGGTTTTAATTGGTTTACAGATGTTGGTTTTATATTGACGCTTCTTGAAATAGGGTAACATTAGACTGCACTGTACGGCATTCTACAGCTAAGTCTTGGGATGAGTTGATGCATTTTGAAATACAATGCAATCAATATGTAGGCTATTTTATTCATTTCTATTTATTTAACCTTTATTTAACCAGGTTAGTCTCATTGAGATAACATATCTTTATCTCAATGAGATTAACCTGGTTGACTAAAGGTTAAATAAATTAAACATTATAAAATAGCCTACATATTGATTGTATTGTATTTCAAAAAGCATCAACTCATCCCAAGACTTAGCTATAGAATGGTGTAGCCCAGAGGGGCGAGACAGGCACCCTTTCCCAGAGAAAGAACATTTTCAGTAGGGAAGAGCTTCTCTGTTATGAATGACCACACATACTTCTCTTTCAGTAGGGAAGAGCTTCTCTGTTATGAATGACAACACATACTTCTCTTTCAGTAGGGAAGAGCTTCTCTGTTATGAATGACCACACATACTTCTCTTCCAGTAGGGAAGAGCTTCTCTGTTATGAATGACCACACATACTTCTCTTTCAGTAGGGAAGAGCTTCTCTGTTATGAATGACCACACATACTTCTCTTCTCTTCCAGTAGGGAAGAGCTTCTCTGTTATGAATGACCACACATACTTCTCTTCTCTTCCAGTAGGGAAGAGCTTCTCTGTTATGAATGACCACACATACTTCTCTTCTCTTTCAGTAGGGAAGAGCTTCTCTGTAATGAATGACCACACATACTTCTCTTTCAGTAGGGAAGAGCTTCTCTGTTATGAATGACCACACATACTTCTCTTCTCTTTCAGTAGGGAAGAGCTTCTCTGTTATGAATGACCACACATACTTCTCTTCTCTTCCAGTAGGGAAGAGCTTCTCTGTAATGAATGACCACACATACTTCTCTTTCAGTAGGGAAGAGCTTCTCTGTTATGAATGACCACACATACTTCTCTTCTCTTTCAGTAGGGAAGAGCTTCTCTGTTATGAATGACCACACATACTTCTCTTCTCTTTCAGTAGGGAAGAGCTTCTCCGTTATGAATGACCACACATACTTATCTTTCAGTAGGGAAGAGCTTCTCTGTTATGAATGACCACACATACTTCTCTTTCAGTAGGGAAGAGCTTCTCTGTTATGAATGACCACACATACTTCTCTTTCAGTAGGGAAGAGCTTCTCCGTTATGAATGACCACACATACTTCTCTTTCAGTAGGGAAGAGCTTCTCCGTTATGAATGACCACACATACTTCTCTTTCAGTAGGGAAGAGCTTCTTTGTTATGAATCACCACACATACTTCTCTTTCAGTAGGGAAGAGCTTCTCTGTTATGAATGACCACACATACTTCTCTTCTCTTCCAGTAGGGAAGAGCTTCTCTGTTATGAATGACCACACATACTTATCTTCTCTTCCAGTAGGGAAGAGCTTCTCCGTTATGAATGACCACACATACTTCTCTTTCAGTAGGGAAGAGCTTCTCCGTTATGAATGACCACACATACTTCTCTTCTCTTTCAGTAGGGAAGAGCTTCTCTGTTATGAATGACCACACATACTTATCTTCTCTTCCAGTAGGGAAGAGCTTCTCCGTTATGAATGACCACACATACTTCTCTTTCAGTAGGGAAGAGCTTCTCTGTTATGAATGACCACACATACTTCTCTTCTCTTCCAGTAGGGAAGAGCTTCTCTGTTATGAATGACCACACATACTTATCTTCTCTTCCAGTAGGGAAGAGCTTCTCCGTTATGAATGACCACACATACTTCTCTTTCAGTAGGGAAGAGCTTCTCCGTTATGAATGACCACACATACTTATCTTCTCTTCCAGTAGGGAAGAGCTTCTCTGTTATGAATGACCACACATACTTCTCTTTCAGTAGGGAAGAGCTTCTCTGTTATGAATGACCACACATACTTCTCTTTCAGTAGGGAAGAGCTTCTCTGTTATGAATGACCACAAATACTTATCTTTCAGTAGGGAAGAGCTTCTCTGTTATGAATGACCACACATACTTCTCTTTCAGTAGGGAAGAGCTTCTCTGTTATGAATGACCACACATACTTCTCTTTCAGTAGGGAAGAGCTTCTCCGTTATGAATGACCACACATACTTATCTTCTCTTCCAGTAGGGAAGAGCTTCTCTGTTATGAATGACCACACATACTTATCTTCTCTTCCAGTAGGGAAGAGCTTCTCTGTTATGAATGACCACACATACTTCTCTTTCAGTAGGGAAGAGCTTCTCTGTTATGAATGACAACACATACTTCTCTTTCAGTAGGGAAGAGCTTCTCTGTTATGAATGACCACACATACTTATCTTCTCTTCCAGTAGGGAAGAGCTTCTCTGTTATGAATGACCACACATACTTATCTTCTCTTCCAGTAGGGAAGAGCTTCTCCGTTATGAATGACCACACATACTTCTCTTCTCTTTCATTAGGGAAGAGCTTCTCTGTTATGAATGACAACACATACTTCTCTTTCAGTAGGGAAGAGCTTCTCTGTTATGAATGACCACACATACTTCTCTTCCAGTAGGGAAGAGCTTCTCTGTTATGAATGACCACACATACTTCTCTTTCAGTAGGGAAGAGCTTCTCTGTTATGAATGACCACGCATACTTCTCTTTCATTAGGGAAGAGCTTCTCTGTTATGAATGACAACACATACTTCTCTTTCAGTAGGGAAGAGCTTCTCTGTTATGAATCACCACACATACTTCTCTTTCAGTAGGGAAGAGCTTCTCTGTTATGAATGACCACACATACTTCTCTTTCAGTAGGGAAGAGCTTTTCCGTTATGAATGACCACACATACTTCTCTTCTCTTCCAGTAGGGAAGAGCTTCTCTGTTATGAATGACCACACATACTTATCTTCTCTTCCAGTAGGGAAGAGCTTCTCCGTTATGAATGACCACACATACTTCTCTTTCAGTTGGGAAGAGCTTCTCTGTTATGAATGACCACACATACTTCTCTTTCAGTAGGGAAGAGCTTCTCTGTTATGAATGACCACACATACTTCTCTTCTCTTTCAGTAGGGAAGAGCTTCTCCTTTATGAATGACCATACATACTTCTCTTTCAGTAGGGAAGAGCTTCTCTGTAATGAATGACCACACATACTTCTCTTCTCTTTCAGTAGGGAAGAGCTTCTCTGTTATGAATCACCACACATACTTCTCTATCAGTAGGGAAGAGCTTCTCTGTAATGAATGACCACACATACTTCTCTTCTCTTTCAGTAGGGAAGAGCTTCTCTGTTATGAATGACCACACATACTTCTCTTCTCTTTCAGTAGGGAAGAGCTTCTCTGTTATGAATGACCACACATACTTCTCTTTCAGTAGGGAAGAGCTTCTCTGTAATGAATGACCACACATACTTCTCTTTCAGTAGGGAAGAGCTTCTCTGTTATGAATGACCACACATACTTCTCTTTCAGTAGGGAAGAGCTTCTCTGTAATGAATGACCACACATACTTCTCTTTCAGTAGGGAAGAGCTTCTCTGTAATGAATGACCACACATACTTCTCTTTCAGTAGGGAAGAGCTTCTCTGTTATGAATGACCACACATACTTCTCTTCTCTTTCAGTAGGGAAGAGCTTCTCTGTTATGAATGACCACACATACTTCTCTTCTCTTTCAGTAGGGAAGAGCTTCTCCTTTATGAATGACCATACATACTTCTCTTTCAGTAGGGAAGAGCTTCTCTGTAATGAATGACCACACATACTTCTCTTCTCTTTCAGTAGGGAAGAGCTTCTCTGTTATGAATGACAACACATACTTCTCTTTCAGTAGGGAAGAGCTTCTCCGTTATGAATGACCACACATACTTCTCTTTCAGTAGGGAAGAGCTTCTCTGTTATGAATGACAACACATACTTCTCTTTCAGTAGGGAAGAGCTTCTCCGTTATGAATGACAACACATACTTCTCTTTCAGTAGGGAAGAGCTTCTCCGTTATGAATGACAACACATACTTCTCTTTCAGTAGGGAAGAGCTTCTCCGTTATGAATGACAACACATACTTCTCTTTCAGTAGGGAAGAGCTTCTCTGTTATGAATGACCACACATACTTCTCTTCTCTTTCAGTAGGGAAGAGCTTCTCTGTTATGAATGACCACACATACTTCTCTTTCAGTAGGGAAGAGCTTCTTTGTAATGAATGACCACACATACTTCTCTTTCAGTAGGGAAGAGCTTCTCCGTTATGAATGACAACACATACTTCTCTTTCAGTAGGGAAGAGCTTCTCCGTTATGAATGACAACACATACTTCTCTTTCAGTAGGGAAGAGCTTCTATGTTATGAATGACCACACATACTTCTCTTTCAGTAGGGAAGAGCTTCTCTGTTATGAATGACCACACATACTTCTCTTTCAGTAGGGAAGAGCTTCTCTGTTATGAATGACCACACATACTTCTCTTTCATTAGGGAAGAGCTTCTCCGTTATGAATGACCACACATACTTCTCTTTCAGTAGGGAAGAGCTTCTCTGTTATGAATGACAACACATACTTCTCTTTCAGTAGGGAAGAGCTTCTCCGTTATGAATGACAACACATACTTCTCTTCTCTTCCAGTAGGGAAGAGCTTCTCTGTTATGAATGACCACACATACTTCTCTTCTCTTCCAGTAGGGAAGAGCTTCTCCGTTATGAATGACCACACATACTTCTCTTTCAGTAGGGAAGAGCTTCTCTGTTATGAATGACCACACATACTTCTCTTCTCTTTCAGTAGGGAAGAGCTTCTCTGTAATGAATGACCACACATACTTCTCTTTCAGTAGGGAAGAGCTTCTCCGTTATGAATGACCACACATACTTATCTTCTCTTCCAGTAGGGAAGAGCTTCTCTGTTATGAATGACCACACATACTTATCTTCTCTTCCAGTAGGGAAGAGCTTCTCCGTTATGAATGACCACACATACTTCTCTTTCAGTAGGGAAGAGCTTCTCTGTTATGAATGACAACACATACTTCTCTTTCAGTAGGGAAGAGCTTCTCTGTTATGAATGACCACACATACTTATCTTCTCTTCCAGTAGGGAAGAGCTTCTCTGTTATGAATGACCACACATACTTATCTTCTCTTCCAGTAGGGAAGAGCTTCTCCGTTATGAATGACCACACATACTTCTCTTCTCTTTCATTAGGGAAGAGCTTCTCTGTTATGAATGACAACACATACTTCTCTTTCAGTAGGGAAGAGCTTCTCTGTTATGAATGACCACACATACTTCTCTTCCAGTAGGGAAGAGCTTCTCTGTTATGAATGACCACACATACTTCTCTTTCAGTAGGGAAGAGCTTCTCTGTTATGAATGACCACGCATACTTGTCTTTCATTAGGGAAGAGCTTCTCTGTTATGAATGACAACACATACTTCTCTTTCAGTAGGGAAGAGCTTCTCTGTTATGAATCACCACACATACTTCTCTTTCAGTAGGGAAGAGCTTCTCTGTTATGAATGACCACACATACTTCTCTTTCAGTAGGGAAGAGCTTCTCCGTTATGAATGACCACACATACTTCTCTTCTCTTCCAGTAGGGAAGAGCTTCTCTGTTATGAATGACCACACATACTTATCTTCTCTTCCAGTAGGGAAGAGCTTCTCCGTTATGAATGACCACACATACTTCTCTTTCAGTAGGGAAGAGCTTCTCTGTTATGAATGACCACACATACTTCTCTTTCAGTAGGGAAGAGCTTCTCTGTTATGAATGACCACACATACTTCTCTTCTCTTTCAGTAGGGAAGAGCTTCTCCTTTATGAATGACCATACATACTTCTCTTTCAGTAGGGAAGAGCTTCTCTGTAATGAATGACCACACATACTTCTCTTCTCTTTCAGTAGGGAAGAGCTTCTCTGTTATGAATCACCACACATACTTCTCTTTCAGTAGGGAAGAGCTTCTCTGTAATGAATGACCACACATACTTCTCTTCTCTTTCAGTAGGGAAGAGCTTCTCTGTTATGAATGACCACACATACTTCTCTTCTCTTTCAGTAGGGAAGAGCTTCTCTGTTATGAATGACCACACATACTTCTCTTTCAGTAGGGAAGAGCTTCTCTGTAATGAATGACCACACATACTTCTCTTTCAGTAGGGAAGAGCTTCTCTGTTATGAATGACCACACATACTTCTCTTTCAGTAGGGAAGAGCTTCTCTGTAATGAATGACCACACATACTTCTCTTTCAGTAGGGAAGAGCTTCTCTGTAATGAATGACCACACATACTTCTCTTTCAGTAGGGAAGAGCTTCTCTGTTATGAATGACCACACATACTTCTCTTCTCTTTCAGTAGGGAAGAGCTTCTCTGTTATGAATGACCACACATACTTCTCTTCTCTTTCAGTAGGGAAGAGCTTCTCCTTTATGAATGACCATACATACTTCTCTTTCAGTAGGGAAGAGCTTCTCTGTAATGAATGACCACACATACTTCTCTTCTCTTTCAGTAGGGAAGAGCTTCTCTGTTATGAATGACAACACATACTTCTCTTTCAGTAGGGAAGAGCTTCTCCGTTATGAATGACCACACATACTTCTCTTTCAGTAGGGAAGAGCTTCTCTGTTATGAATGACAACACATACTTCTCTTTCAGTAGGGAAGAGCTTCTCCGTTATGAATGACAACACATACTTCTCTTTCAGTAGGGAAGAGCTTCTCCGTTATGAATGACAACACATACTTCTCTTTCAGTAGGGAAGAGCTTCTCCGTTATGAATGACAACACATACTTCTCTTTCAGTAGGGAAGAGCTTCTCTGTTATGAATGACCACACATACTTCTCTTCTCTTTCAGTAGGGAAGAGCTTCTCTGTTATGAATGACCACACATACTTCTCTTTCAGTAGGGAAGAGCTTCTCTGTAATGAATGACCACACATACCTCTCTTTCAGTAGGGAAGAGCTTCTCCGTTATGAATGACAACACATACTTCTCTTTCAGTAGGGAAGAGCTTCTCCGTTATGAATGACAACACATACTTCTCTTTCAGTAGGGAAGAGCTTCTATGTTATGAATGACCACACATACTTCTCTTTCAGTAGGGAAGAGCTTCTCTGTTATGAATGACCACACATACTTCTCTTTCAGTAGGGAAGAGCTTCTCTGTTATGAATGACCACACATACTTCTCTTTCATTAGGGAAGAGCTTCTCCGTTATGAATGACCACACATACTTCTCTTTCAGTAGGGAAGAGCTTCTCTGTTATGAATGACAACACATACTTCTCTTTCAGTAGGGAAGAGCTTCTCCGTTATGAATGACAACACATACTTCTCTTCTCTTCCAGTAGGGAAGAGCTTCTCTGTTATGAATGACCACACATACTTCTCTTCTCTTCCAGTAGGGAAGAGCTTCTCCGTTATGAATGACCACACATACTTCTCTTTCAGTAGGGAAGAGCTTCTCTGTTATGAATGACCACACATACTTCTCTTCTCTTTCAGTAGGGAAGAGCTTCTCTGTAATGAATGACCACACATACTTCTCTTTCAGTAGGGAAGAGCTTCTCCGTTATGAATGACCACACATACTTATCTTCTCTTCCAGTAGGGAAGAGCTTCTCTGTTATGAATGACCACACATACTTATCTTCTCTTCCAGTAGGGAAGAGCTTCTCCGTTATGAATGACCACACATACTTCTCTTTCAGTAGGGAAGAGCTTCTCTGTTATGAATGACAACACATACTTCTCTTTCAGTAGGGAAGAGCTTCTCTGTTATGAATGACCACACATACTTATCTTCTCTTCCAGTAGGGAAGAGCTTCTCTGTTATGAATGACCACACATACTTATCTTCTCTTCCAGTAGGGAAGAGCTTCTCCGTTATGAATGACCACACATACTTCTCTTCTCTTTCATTAGGGAAGAGCTTCTCTGTTATGAATGACCACACATACTTCTCTTCCAGTAGGGAAGAGCTTCTCTGTTATGAATGACCACACATACTTCTCTTTCAGTAGGGAAGAGCTTCTCTGTTATGAATGACCACGCATACTTCTCTTTCATTAGGGAAGAGCTTCTCTGTTATGAATGACAACACATACTTCTCTTTCAGTAGGGAAGAGCTTCTCTGTTATGAATCACCACACATACTTCTCTTTCAGTAGGGAAGAGCTTCTCTGTTATGAATGACCACACATACTTCTCTTTCAGTAGGGAAGAGCTTTTCCGTTATGAATGACCACACATACTTCTCTTCTCTTCCAGTAGGGAAGAGCTTCTCTGTTATGAATGACCACACATACTTATCTTCTCTTCCAGTAGGGAAGAGCTTCTCCGTTATGAATGACCACACATACTTCTCTTTCAGTTGGGAAGAGCTTCTCTGTTATGAATGACCACACATACTTCTCTTTCAGTAGGGAAGAGCTTCTCTGTTATGAATGACCACACATACTTCTCTTCTCTTTCAGTAGGGAAGAGCTTCTCCTTTATGAATGACCATACATACTTCTCTTTCAGTAGGGAAGAGCTTCTCTGTAATGAATGACCACACATACTTCTCTTCTCTTTCAGTAGGGAAGAGCTTCTCTGTTATGAATCACCACACATACTTCTCTATCAGTAGGGAAGAGCTTCTCTGTAATGAATGACCACACATACTTCTCTTCTCTTTCAGTAGGGAAGAGCTTCTCTGTTATGAATGACCACACATACTTCTCTTCTCTTTCAGTAGGGAAGAGCTTCTCTGTTATGAATGACCACACATACTTCTCTTTCAGTAGGGAAGAGCTTCTCTGTAATGAATGACCACACATACTTCTCTTTCAGTAGGGAAGAGCTTCTCTGTTATGAATGACCACACATACTTCTCTTTCAGTAGGGAAGAGCTTCTCTGTAATGAATGACCACACATACTTCTCTTTCAGTAGGGAAGAGCTTCTCTGTAATGAATGACCACACATACTTCTCTTTCAGTAGGGAAGAGCTTCTCTGTTATGAATGACCACACATACTTCTCTTCTCTTTCAGTAGGGAAGAGCTTCTCTGTTATGAATGACCACACATACTTCTCTTCTCTTTCAGTAGGGAAGAGCTTCTCCTTTATGAATGACCATACATACTTCTCTTTCAGTAGGGAAGAGCTTCTCTGTAATGAATGACCACACATACTTCTCTTCTCTTTCAGTAGGGAAGAGCTTCTCTGTTATGAATGACAACACATACTTCTCTTTCAGTAGGGAAGAGCTTCTCCGTTATGAATGACCACACATACTTCTCTTTCAGTAGGGAAGAGCTTCTCTGTTATGAATGACAACACATACTTCTCTTTCAGTAGGGAAGAGCTTCTCCGTTATGAATGACAACACATACTTCTCTTTCAGTAGGGAAGAGCTTCTCCGTTATGAATGACAACACATACTTCTCTTTCAGTAGGGAAGAGCTTCTCCGTTATGAATGACAACACATACTTCTCTTTCAGTAGGGAAGAGCTTCTCTGTTATGAATGACCACACATACTTCTCTTCTCTTTCAGTAGGGAAGAGCTTCTCTGTTATGAATGACCACACATACTTCTCTTTCAGTAGGGAAGAGCTTCTTTGTAATGAATGACCACACATACTTCTCTTTCAGTAGGGAAGAGCTTCTCCGTTATGAATGACAACACATACTTCTCTTTCAGTAGGGAAGAGCTTCTCCGTTATGAATGACAACACATACTTCTCTTTCAGTAGGGAAGAGCTTCTATGTTATGAATGACCACACATACTTCTCTTTCAGTAGGGAAGAGCTTCTCTGTTATGAATGACCACACATACTTCTCTTTCAGTAGGGAAGAGCTTCTCTGTTATGAATGACCACACATACTTCTCTTTCATTAGGGAAGAGCTTCTCCGTTATGAATGACCACACATACTTCTCTTTCAGTAGGGAAGAGCTTCTCTGTTATGAATGACAACACATACTTCTCTTTCAGTAGGGAAGAGCTTCTCCGTTATGAATGACAACACATACTTCTCTTCTCTTCCAGTAGGGAAGAGCTTCTCTGTTATGAATGACCACACATACTTCTCTTCTCTTCCAGTAGGGAAGAGCTTCTCCGTTATGAATGACCACACATACTTCTCTTTCAGTAGGGAAGAGCTTCTCTGTTATGAATGACCACACATACTTCTCTTCTCTTTCAGTAGGGAAGAGCTTCTCTGTAATGAATGACCACACATACTTCTCTTTCAGTAGGGAAGAGCTTCTCCGTTATGAATGACCACACATACTTATCTTCTCTTCCAGTAGGGAAGAGCTTCTCTGTTATGAATGACCACACATACTTATCTTCTCTTCCAGTAGGGAAGAGCTTCTCCGTTATGAATGACCACACATACTTCTCTTTCAGTAGGGAAGAGCTTCTCTGTTATGAATGACAACACATACTTCTCTTTCAGTAGGGAAGAGCTTCTCTGTTATGAATGACCACACATACTTATCTTCTCTTCCAGTAGGGAAGAGCTTCTCTGTTATGAATGACCACACATACTTATCTTCTCTTCCAGTAGGGAAGAGCTTCTCCGTTATGAATGACCACACATACTTCTCTTCTCTTTCATTAGGGAAGAGCTTCTCTGTTATGAATGACAACACATACTTCTCTTTCAGTAGGGAAGAGCTTCTCTGTTATGAATGACCACACATACTTCTCTTCCAGTAGGGAAGAGCTTCTCTGTTATGAATGACCACACATACTTCTCTTTCAGTAGGGAAGAGCTTCTCTGTTATGAATGACCACGCATACTTGTCTTTCATTAGGGAAGAGCTTCTCTGTTATGAATGACAACACATACTTCTCTTTCAGTAGGGAAGAGCTTCTCTGTTATGAATCACCACACATACTTCTCTTTCAGTAGGGAAGAGCTTCTCTGTTATGAATGACCACACATACTTCTCTTTCAGTAGGGAAGAGCTTCTCCGTTATGAATGACCACACATACTTCTCTTCTCTTCCAGTAGGGAAGAGCTTCTCTGTTATGAATGACCACACATACTTATCTTCTCTTCCAGTAGGGAAGAGCTTCTCCGTTATGAATGACCACACATACTTCTCTTTCAGTAGGGAAGAGCTTCTCTGTTATGAATGACCACACATACTTCTCTTTCAGTAGGGAAGAGCTTCTCTGTTATGAATGACCACACATACTTCTCTTCTCTTTCAGTAGGGAAGAGCTTCTCCTTTATGAATGACCATACATACTTCTCTTTCAGTAGGGAAGAGCTTCTCTGTAATGAATGACCACACATACTTCTCTTCTCTTTCAGTAGGGAAGAGCTTCTCTGTTATGAATCACCACACATACTTCTCTTTCAGTAGGGAAGAGCTTCTCTGTAATGAATGACCACACATACTTCTCTTCTCTTTCAGTAGGGAAGAGCTTCTCTGTTATGAATGACCACACATACTTCTCTTCTCTTTCAGTAGGGAAGAGCTTCTCTGTTATGAATGACCACACATACTTCTCTTTCAGTAGGGAAGAGCTTCTCTGTAATGAATGACCACACATACTTCTCTTTCAGTAGGGAAGAGCTTCTCTGTTATGAATGACCACACATACTTCTCTTTCAGTAGGGAAGAGCTTCTCTGTAATGAATGACCACACATACTTCTCTTTCAGTAGGGAAGAGCTTCTCTGTAATGAATGACCACACATACTTCTCTTTCAGTAGGGAAGAGCTTCTCTGTTATGAATGACCACACATACTTCTCTTCTCTTTCAGTAGGGAAGAGCTTCTCTGTTATGAATGACCACACATACTTCTCTTCTCTTTCAGTAGGGAAGAGCTTCTCCTTTATGAATGACCATACATACTTCTCTTTCAGTAGGGAAGAGCTTCTCTGTAATGAATGACCACACATACTTCTCTTCTCTTTCAGTAGGGAAGAGCTTCTCTGTTATGAATGACAACACATACTTCTCTTTCAGTAGGGAAGAGCTTCTCCGTTATGAATGACCACACATACTTCTCTTTCAGTAGGGAAGAGCTTCTCTGTTATGAATGACAACACATACTTCTCTTTCAGTAGGGAAGAGCTTCTCCGTTATGAATGACAACACATACTTCTCTTTCAGTAGGGAAGAGCTTCTCCGTTATGAATGACAACACATACTTCTCTTTCAGTAGGGAAGAGCTTCTCCGTTATGAATGACAACACATACTTCTCTTTCAGTAGGGAAGAGCTTCTCTGTTATGAATGACCACACATACTTCTCTTCTCTTTCAGTAGGGAAGAGCTTCTCTGTTATGAATGACCACACATACTTCTCTTTCAGTAGGGAAGAGCTTCTCTGTAATGAATGACCACACATACCTCTCTTTCAGTAGGGAAGAGCTTCTCCGTTATGAATGACAACACATACTTCTCTTTCAGTAGGGAAGAGCTTCTCCGTTATGAATGACAACACATACTTCTCTTTCAGTAGGGAAGAGCTTCTATGTTATGAATGACCACACATACTTCTCTTTCAGTAGGGAAGAGCTTCTCTGTTATGAATGACCACACATACTTCTCTTTCAGTAGGGAAGAGCTTCTCTGTTATGAATGACCACACATACTTCTCTTTCATTAGGGAAGAGCTTCTCCGTTATGAATGACCACACATACTTCTCTTTCAGTAGGGAAGAGCTTCTCTGTTATGAATGACAACACATACTTCTCTTTCAGTAGGGAAGAGCTTCTCCGTTATGAATGACAACACATACTTCTCTTCTCTTCCAGTAGGGAAGAGCTTCTCTGTTATGAATGACCACACATACTTCTCTTCTCTTCCAGTAGGGAAGAGCTTCTCCGTTATGAATGACCACACATACTTCTCTTTCAGTAGGGAAGAGCTTCTCTGTTATGAATGACCACACATACTTCTCTTCTCTTTCAGTAGGGAAGAGCTTCTCTGTAATGAATGACCACACATACTTCTCTTTCAGTAGGGAAGAGCTTCTCCGTTATGAATGACCACACATACTTATCTTCTCTTCCAGTAGGGAAGAGCTTCTCTGTTATGAATGACCACACATACTTATCTTCTCTTCCAGTAGGGAAGAGCTTCTCCGTTATGAATGACCACACATACTTCTCTTTCAGTAGGGAAGAGCTTCTCTGTTATGAATGACAACACATACTTCTCTTTCAGTAGGGAAGAGCTTCTCTGTTATGAATGACCACACATACTTATCTTCTCTTCCAGTAGGGAAGAGCTTCTCTGTTATGAATGACCACACATACTTATCTTCTCTTCCAGTAGGGAAGAGCTTCTCCGTTATGAATGACCACACATACTTCTCTTCTCTTTCATTAGGGAAGAGCTTCTCTGTTATGAATGACAACACATACTTCTCTTTCAGTAGGGAAGAGCTTCTCTGTTATGAATGACCACACATACTTCTCTTCCAGTAGGGAAGAGCTTCTCTGTTATGAATGACCACACATACTTCTCTTTCAGTAGGGAAGAGCTTCTCTGTTATGAATGACCACGCATACTTCTCTTTCATTAGGGAAGAGCTTCTCTGTTATGAATGACAACACATACTTCTCTTTCAGTAGGGAAGAGCTTCTCTGTTATGAATCACCACACATACTTCTCTTTCAGTAGGGAAGAGCTTCTCTGTTATGAATGACCACACATACTTCTCTTTCAGTAGGGAAGAGCTTCTCCGTTATGAATGACCACACATACTTCTCTTCTCTTCCAGTAGGGAAGAGCTTCTCTGTTATGAATGACCACACATACTTATCTTCTCTTCCAGTAGGGAAGAGCTTCTCCGTTATGAATGACCACACATACTTCTCTTTCAGTAGGGAAGAGCTTCTCTGTTATGAATGACCACACATACTTCTCTTTCAGTAGGGAAGAGCTTCTCTGTTATGAATGACCACACATACTTCTCTTCTCTTTCAGTAGGGAATAGCTTCTCCTTTATGAATGACCATACATACTTCTCTTTCAGTAGGGAAGAGCTTCTCTGTAATGAATGACCACACATACTTCTCTTCTCTTTCAGTAGGGAAGAGCTTCTCTGTTATGAATCACCACACATACTTCTCTTTCAGTAGGGAAGAGCTTCTCTGTAATGAATGACCACACATACTTCTCTTCTCTTTCAGTAGGGAAGAGCTTCTCTGTTATGAATGACCACACATACTTCTCTTCTCTTTCAGTAGGGAAGAGCTTCTCTGTTATGAATGACCACACATACTTCTCTTTCAGTAGGGAAGAGCTTCTCTGTAATGAATGACCACACATACTTCTCTTTCAGTAGGGAAGAGCTTCTCTGTTATGAATGACCACACATACTTCTCTTTCAGTAGGGAAGAGCTTCTCTGTAATGAATGACCACACATACTTCTCTTTCAGTAGGGAAGAGCTTCTCTGTAATGAATGACCACACATACTTCTCTTTCAGTAGGGAAGAGCTTCTCTGTTATGAATGACCACACATACTTCTCTTCTCTTTCAGTAGGGAAGAGCTTCTCTGTTATGAATGACCACACATACTTCTCTTCTCTTTCAGTAGGGAAGAGCTTCTCCTTTATGAATGACCATACATACTTCTCTTTCAGTAGGGAAGAGCTTCTCTGTAATGAATGACCACACATACTTCTCTTCTCTTTCAGTAGGGAAGAGCTTCTCTGTTATGAATGACAACACATACTTCTCTTTCAGTAGGGAAGAGCTTCTCCGTTATGAATGACCACACATACTTCTCTTTCAGTAGGGAAGAGCTTCTCTGTTATGAATGACAACACATACTTCTCTTTCAGTAGGGAAGAGCTTCTCCGTTATGAATGACAACACATACTTCTCTTTCAGTAGGGAAGAGCTTCTCCGTTATGAATGACAACACATACTTCTCTTTCAGTAGGGAAGAGCTTCTCCATTATGAATGACAACACATACTTCTCTTTCAGTAGGGAAGAGCTTCTCTGTTATGAATGACCACACATACTTCTCTTCTCTTTCAGTAGGGAAGAGCTTCTCTGTTATGAATGACCACACATACTTCTCTTTCAGTAGGGAAGAGCTTCTCTGTAATGAATGACCACACATACTTCTCTTTCAGTAGGGAAGAGCTTCTCCGTTATGAATGACAACACATACTTCTCTTTCAGTAGGGAAGAGCTTCTCCGTTATGAATGACAACACATACTTCTCTTTCAGTAGGGAAGAGCTTCTATGTTATGAATGACCACACATACTTCTCTTTCAGTAGGGAAGAGCTTCTCTGTTATGAATGACCACACATACTTCTCTTTCAGTAGGGAAGAGCTTCTCTGTTATGAATGACCACACATACTTCTCTTTCATTAGGGAAGAGCTTCTCCGTTATGAATGACCACACATACTTCTCTTTCAGTAGGGAAGAGCTTCTCTGTTATGAATGACAACACATACTTCTCTTTCAGTAGGGAAGAGCTTCTCCGTTATGAATGACAACACATACTTCTCTTCTCTTCCAGTAGGGAAGAGCTTCTCTGTTATGAATGACCACACATACTTCTCTTCTCTTCCAGTAGGGAAGAGCTTCTCCGTTATGAATGACCACACATACTTCTCTTTCAGTAGGGAAGAGCTTCTCTGTTATGAATGACCACACATACTTCTCTTCTCTTCCAGTAGGGAAGAGCTTCTCTGTTATGAATGACCACACATACTTCTCTCTAACACACATAGCTCTTTTTCACTAATGTAATGGACCCCCATTATTGATGCACCAAACGTCATGACAACCCTTCAGCAGCCCACTGGCAACCCACTGCTTTATAGAGTGTCTCTGATGCTTGTTGATGCCCGATCTAGACTAGACAAAACGACTGTGAGATGCGGTCTGGGTCTCTTCACTGGGGGTGGCTGACGTCGGCCGGCTTCCCCAGGCTCCACAGCCCATTCCTAGGTCGAGGAGCGGATTGTTTCCCTCGGCCTGACAGGCTAGCCTGGGTGGACGGTGTTGTGGTGGGGATGGCTGCTGACTTTTCAAGCCTTCCGACTCTCTCGTCAGCGGCACAACGCTATCCTGCAGAACTGTGTTTTCTTTCAAATACTTTAGCAACGCTTGATAGTATTTGAACCCACGACTGCTATCCTGAAGGTGTTCAAGGCAGCTGTACTGTAGTCAAACAATTGTTTCCAAAATATAACATATTCCTACAAGTATCGTCTGACAGGCATAGGACTTCCTCCTCCTATAGAGGAAATATGCATGGAGGATATTTAATTTGGCGCACGATATCCGATCTGTTTTACAAATGAGATGTGGTGATTGTGTGTTCTTGTATCCTCCAAGCTGCAACAAACGTTCTGCCTCAATTAGCATTTAATACATTGCTTTTCCAAGGCCACAATTCTTTGCTTCAAACAAAGCTCTTGTCTAAAAGTTTGCGTCTGAGGTGACTACCTGTAAAGCACCCTCCCCGTAACTGAACGTGTTCTGTGTTCTCAGCTCCCAAATTATTCATTTCCAGGTTTTGCAGAGAAATGCTAAACCTGGTTTTGCAGAGAGTGGTAAGCAAGGTCACTGAAGGAGAGTTCAAAGGATTTCCTCAATCTGATTTAAAGAATATAGCAAGGCTTTGATGTATCTTGGTCTGTTAACTCAAAGGAATTGAGCTTGAGGTCTTTGACCTTGACCAACTAGAATTACTGCAGTGTAATCTTACGAAAGAAGTGAGACAGAGTGAGCCTACTCTGCAGCTATTAGAAAACACAGGAAGAAAAGTTGAAATGGTTTAATTTGTTACCATTTTTTTCTCCACTATACAGGCTTAGTTGTTATCTCCACATGAATGCTTAAGAAAGGTGAAGCCTTAACCCATCACCAGTGTCTTCAAGTAGACACCCTGAGAGTCAAGTGAACATTTCTGGTTTTGTCCTTCTCCTTTTCTCACCCTGGAGGGGGGGGGGGGGGCACTTTTCTTCTGTAGCAATCTAGGAGTATGAGCACCACCACTTCTCAATTATGTGGAGAAAAGTTTTCCATTGGGCAAAAAGAGGGGGAAGAACGGAGGGGATGGAAGTAGGAATGAGAAGGAGGACAGAAGGAGAGACGAGATAAGGCAGACAAGGAGGAGGTATAAGATTTCTGTTCTACACATCCTCAGGACCGAAAGCCTTTATCGTTCGCTCCGGTGATCTCCCCACAGGGGTTTCTGTGATGGACAGATTGGTCCAGAGGGCTCGATGGGGACGTGTGGCTGAATAATCATTTATTCATTTGTCTAATGACGGAATGGATGACTGTTTAACAGAGGTGATAAGTAACCTTGCCTGTGGCCTGTAGATTTGAGTTTGTCCTCAAGTTAATGCTAAAGCTTAAAGATGGAATCTGGTGAAACTGACACATCTGTTTGGGCTATTACAACAACAAAGACGTTACTGCAAACAACAAACACTGTTTTTCCCCCTCAGACAAAACTGCACGCGTGTTAGAACAGAACAATATGTACTGAATGTTCTTTTACCACGCTCCTCCTCTCCGTTTGGACCCTCCTCACCTCCGTTTAGTCAACAAAACAAAAACCATAACAAAGGCGCTGGGGTGAACAGTGACGCTGTTTCCCCTAATGCAGATTCCATCTTTAATTGGTGAAACTGCCCTGTCCGTTTGGGATAGTACCACAACAAAGACGTCACTACAAAACCATAACACTGTTTTTTTCTCCTCAGACATCACTGTGATCTAACTTTTTTTTTACCACACTGTGCAGACGCTCCTCTTTTCAGTTTTCCCTCCATTTCATGAACAAAACAAAAACAATAACAAAGGCTGTGGGGCGAAGAGTGGTGCTGTTTCCCTTAATGCAGATTCCAGATTTAAGCTTCACTGGCTATAATGGTATTGTTAATTTGATGTATAAAGGAGGTGGTTTACTGTGTTAGCCTGCTGAGCTTAAAGCGCAACTGAAGGCAATAAACAACTTATCTGATTGAAAACGGCCTATGTGGCATCCTTATTATTCAGAAACATTTATTCTAGTGTCAAAATTGACTACAAAGTCTAAATAGGATAAAATGTTTCATAAAGTCAGTCTCGTCCAAAACTGAGTTTTGTACGTGAGTTTGTCATTACTAACTGGAGTGTTGGGTTTTGATTTCGACAATGCTCACTTGCCCACTAACACAGGATACACAGCTGCATTGATTGCTCTCTATCCAATCCTACTGCAGAACACACAGACAATGAGACAAACCTGCCCAGCAGTGCAGCGGATCTGACTTTGTTTACATAAGACAACACATTGCTAGATGTACAATTGGGTGACTAAAACCTCCTCAGTAAAAACTTCAAAATGAATTACAGATTTCTTGAGTTATCTTAGATTCCTTCTGACTATTTTGGGGAAATATCACTATTTCACCACCACATGTGAAATTGTAATTCCACATGTGAAAGTGAGATTTCAACATGCAGAGTTTATCATATGTGAAACTGCATATCTGATTTTCATATGTGAAAGCACAAGTTTGACAGGTAGTTTTTTTGTAAGGGAGTACTGGCTTTGTTCCAATAGTTTGTCATGGGAGACAAACATCAGTAACTGCCACATCAAATCACATCACCAAGACTGAAATAGTTTTTGTTTAATGAGCAACAGAGTGGCATTGCATCTCAGTGCTAGAGGCATCACTACAGACCCAGGTTCGATTCCAGGCTGTATCACAACCGGCGGAGATTGGGAGTCCCATAGGACTTGGTTTGGCCGGGGTAGGCCGTCATTGTAAATAAGAATTTGTTCTTAACTGACTTGCCTAGTTAAATAAAGGTTAAATTAAAAAATGTAAAAACACATGCGTCCAGTCACTCTTAAGCCCAGGCATTAGGCTGCTCAGGGAGCTTATGCAAGTCTTCAGGTCTCTAATTTTGGATGGGTAGGCCAATGTGTTACGGAGGTGATTCGATGAACCACACTTGCTTGATGAGTCACCTTGTCTGAGACCTGGAGACTTGAGTAAGCTCCCCCAGCTAGCTAATGGCTAGGCTTTAGCTCGGCGGCTATTGCAGTCTTGTGGCATGCAGGAGACTCGGTCACAGGGGGGAAGTATTTGAGTAATTCAACTCATTGGTAACTGTATAACTGATGAAGACCATGAGGTTTCAAACATCAACATTAACACACGGTCTGGTTTGGTAAATAGAAATGTGATTTTTCTACACATCCAAGAGCTGTGAGGTCTAAAGTAAGTGTGAGATGTGTCAGTAGTAATCTGATGTCTATACATTTTCTGTCTACAAATATGTTGAATATTCAGACACTGAGTCAAAGCAGATGTAGTGATGTCTAATTTAACAGAGATTAGCATGTTTTTTTCAATGGTAAATTAGAGCTTCTGTTTCGGTTTAACAACTTTAAAAAATGTCTTGGAAGTATTTAGGGATGTCAGGTTTAAAATAGCATAGATGAGCTAATGATGTTACATGCACCCAATGTGTTCCAATCAATCAAAACGGATAACAGGCTGCTCGAGATGAGGAAGGATGATTTTAAATCAGAATTGTTTTTTGCGACGGAACAGACTGTGAGGTCGTGGTGAACTTTTCAGGTTAGCTGCTAGTTAGCAGGAGAGAATAAATGTGGTTTGTTTTAATTGGTAAATGATACATACAATAGCCTACCAACACACTGCTATACACAGACAGGAATGGAGAGTGTGGTCTTCTTGGATAGAACAAAGAGGGGGAGGATGTTATGGAGGAAATATGGACGAGATCAGGTGAGGAAATGGGAGGTGTGGGGGGCGCAGTATGAGGGATGATGGGAAAAAGGTGTTACTAGAGAGAAAAAGATAAGGAGTTGTTGGGGGAAAAGGAGAGAAGTGAAGTGGAAAATAAAGAACACTGGTTGTACAGTATGTTATTGCTTCTATTGCACGCTACTCTTGAATAAAGTATCATTTTAAATGAAAGTTATATATTGGGTTTGTTTAAGTGGTAATTAAGGTATTTTTTTTACGCTTCAGAAACAGCTAATAGCATCAATGTGATGGATCAGCTCATGATTAAATCTCTTCAGCCTGGTTCTTGGAAAGCAACTGATTTAATGGTTCCTGGTTTCCAACTGATTCTCTGTTTTTCCCGCTGCCCTCACTGTCTTTGTGTTTCAAACATGAGCTTGTCCGAGGTGTCGTGTCGCACTCGACGACAGCTGCTATCCATTGGAGCTCTGCGATTGGTTGCCCAAAATTCTGCGTCGGGGCTTAGTGAAGGGTCCATTCAACTCACAGGTAACTGTATAACTGAAAAGGCCATGGGGTTTCAAACATCATCAACATTAACACAATGTCTGTTCTGGTGAATAGAAATTTGATGTAGATTTTCTACTCATCCAAGAACAGGCTGTGTCTAAAGAACGTGAGACGTGTCAATAGCATTCTGATGTCTATTAATTCACTTTCTACGAACATGTTGTTGCCTCAGTTGCATGATACATTTGGATGAAGTAACATTTTAAATTAACGTTTATTATTTTTTTTCATTTAAGTGGTAATACAAAATGTGAGTGGTATTAAAAAAGATTATTGCATGATATTAGGCCATTTTTTCCCACCTCATTGCTTTCACCAATCTAACCATGTCAGGATCAGATCGGTCACTAAAAGAAGAAAGTAGCACTATCACACATGCGCCCAATTTGTTCCAATCACTCTCAAAATGGCTGACGGGCTGCTGGAGATGATGAAGGATGATTTGATGTTGTTCTTTGTGGCGGAGCACAAAGAAGACCGCAAGACCGTGAGGCTGTGATGAACTTTTCAGGTTAGCTGTTAGTTAGCACGAGAGGGTATGTAGTTTGTTTTAATTGGAAATTGCATGTACAATTGCCTACATACACACTGCTACACATAATCAAGAATGGGCATGTATTTTGGGAGAGAAAAGAGAGGATAAGTATGTGATGGAGGAAATATGGAAGAGGTCATGTGTCACGTGAGGAAATCGGAGGTGTGAGGGGCGCAGTATGAGGGATGATGGGAAAAAGGGGATGATAGAGAGAAAAAGATAAGGAGAGGAGAGAGGTGATAAAATACTGGCTGTACACATAGACATGTGTGTGTGCATATGTGATGGTGTGTGTGTGTGTGGTGTCAATATTTTCTATGTGTGTGTGTTCCAGGTAGAACCCTTTTTGTTTCCAGGTAGCACTATTTTGGGTTCCACGTACAACTCTCTGAGTAAAGGGTTCTACATAACTCAAAAGGGTTCTACCTGGAACTGAAAAGGGTTATTCAACGGTTTATCCTATGGGGACAGCTGATGAACCCTTTTAGGATTAGATTAGATTATGTTATTAGTCACATGGTCGCAGATGTAGTCGCAGGGTACAGTGAAATTCTTATGCTCCAACAGTGCAACAGAGAAGTGTATGAATGAAAACAATGTTATATATATATATACACAGTACCAGTCAAACGTTTGGACACACCTACTCATTCAAGGCTTTTTCTTTATTTTTAGAATTTTCTACAGTGTAGAATAATAGTGAAGACATCAACACAAAACTATGAAATAACACATATGGAATCATGTAGTAACCAAAAAAGTGTTAAACAAATCTAAATATATTTTATATTTGAGATTCTTCAAAATAGCCACCCTTTGCCTTGATGACAGCTTTGCACACTCTTGGCATTCATATGATCCATAACCCTATATCACCTATCACCTAACAAGACGTCAACGATCCTTGTGTACCCAGTAGAGAACTGGGATACTGCCTCTGGCAATTGAAGTAGGAAGGTTTAATGCCATAGATGAAGAAGAGCAGTCTGCGATTTAAGGAAGATGGAGAATGAACTGCACTTTTTATTGTTCTGTACTTTATATGATTATTTAAGAGTAACCTTGTTTAAAAAAAATGCAATAGCAGAAAGCAGAACTATACAAACTTCAATTTGTATTTTATGTTACGAATTTGCTGAACGTATGACAAATTCCATCTAGGTGGCTAACGTTAGCTTGGCTAGGGGTTAGGGTTAGGTGTCAGGGTGAAGCTAAAGTTAAGTTTAGGAGTTAGTTTAAAGGGTTAAGGTTGGGGTTAGCTAAAAGCGTTAAGGTTAGGGTTAGCTAAAAGCGTTAAGGTTAGGGTTAGTAGCAGGGTTAGCTAAAAAAACATTGCTAATTGGCTAAAATGCTAAAATTGTCAGTGATGAGATTTGAACTCGTAACTTTGCTTTGCTAGACGTTCTTTGTTAAATGCCGACCAACCATCCTACTTTAGTTTTTGCATTTATTAATTATCTGTCTCCTGTAACCATACCAAACGTAACATATCATACTAATTTGCCTGTCCCGGATTTACATTTACTATGTTACGCCTAGTCTATGAGACCAGGCTGGGAGAAGTGATGAAGGAAAACTTGAATGGCTATTCAGAGAAGAATAGCGTTCCTGGTTGCACATTTTACATCAAAAGCTTGGAAGATGGGACAACATAGGGTGTAGAACTGAAAGGTTTTTGTTTGATTCAAATATTTTCAATTTCAGTAGGAATGCAAATGGGTGTGTATGTGTTTGTATGTGTGTGTGTGTATGTATGCATGTTTGTATGTATGTAATTACTTATGTACAGTATGTATGGACGTGTATGCATATGTAAGAATGTTCATTTTCTTTGGATACAGCAAATACAGTGTCCATGTGGGATGGGCATCACGAAGATGAATGACACTATATTAAAATAAATAAAAGAAAACATCTAATCAAATACAAACACACAATAAATACATTGCTAGAGACAAAAGCAGGAACAAACAATGAATGAGGACGACAAGCCATGGTGACAGAAGGGAGAGGATGGATAGAAGACTTCAGAAAACTAAAATAACATATTGGCAGTCCAACAACCTTTGATAGGTTGTGGCAGCCACCTGCCCTCTGTCACAATCTATGATGCTCATCATTAATCATCGTCTTTCCTGAGGTCTGTTATGACAGCAGAGGGCTACAGAGTCGTCCTCCTGGGGTAGCTTGGTTCCCATTTACAATGTGAACAATGTGCTTCCCGTTCAACATGTTAATGATGCCCTTGAGGAGCGGTGCATGTGTGTGTGTGTGTGTGTGTGTGTGTGTGTGTGTGTGTGTGTGTGTGTGTGTGTGTGTGTGTGTGTGTGTGTGTGTGTGTGTGTGTGTGTGTGTGTGTGTGTGTGTGTGTGTGTGTGTGTGTGTGTGTGTGAGAGAGAAAAATAGAGAGAGCGAGTCAAATTGTGGACATATATAAATGAGATCCTCAGTGTGCATTTTTTTCCTCAGTGTGCATTTTTTAGTCTTTCAGTTTTTATTGTTATTCTTTTGTTTTTCAATCCTCTTATGTTTGTTGTGTAGTAAATATTTCTTTTTTTAATTTTCGTTTTTTCCCCCTGTTAAGTGCTTTGCTTTGCATTTATGTCTGAAATGTATTATATAAATAAAGTTGGATTTGATAGGGTTGCAAAGCTACTGGTAATTTACAAAAGTTACCGGAATCTTCAGTAATTTTCGTAATTAACAGAAAATCTATGGCAATCTATTGTGACTTTGGTAATTTATACTTGAATAACATGTTTAACATTTATTCATTTTATTAGAGGTTTTAAAAATATTCTATGTTCTAATTCCATGACGTACAGTAAGGCATTGTTGGCAGAATCGATGGATGCAGTTCAATGCATGATTAATATAATTCACCAATACATTTCTTGGTAGTCCAAAAAACCCTGCTATCAGGTTGTAAATCACAGCTGGTCTGGTACATTGTTTGCTGCCTCCACCCATTCAGGATGCACTGTTTGTTTCAATTACTCAATATTTTAAACAAAAAACCGGACGACTGTAACTAAGGCTGGGAATATCAATACAATAAAACTAGCAAGGGCAATGATCACAAGTTAGTCATAACGTGGCTAATAGGCTAGCATACATGTGTCAAACACAAGGCCTGCGGGCTAAATAGGACACACAGCGAGTATAAATGAGTCAACAGTTGAGTCATCTACTTTATGAAATTACAGCTTGATGTGCTCGTATCTGTGAATTCTACTTCAATTGTGCTGCTTTCCTGTGTCCTGTTTACAGAGGGAAAGTGTATGTACAGACATATAAAACATTTACAACAACCTATAGCTACGTTTTTGTTATTTGGCATTATTAAATACTTTTTTATTAGGGTCGCAGCATATTATGCACATCTACAAGGATAGCCGCAAAGGCTCCACAAATATTATTTATCTCTTATTTTGTTATAATATGTTAAAATGCTATGTACATCACCCTATGTACATAAATTGACATAAAGGGCCATATTTTTCAATGTTTAAAAACAAATAGGCTATGTCAGGCCCGCAAATTTGTTGTGTTTTTTCAGTATAGCCTGTGCTCTGATTGAGTTTGACACACCTGGGCTAGCGTATCTATTTAAATAAGTTTAAAAAAATGGAGCTTAGCGTTAGCTAGCTAACTGCTGGGAGAATGTCATGCCATTGTAGGAGTGGGTGAGTTACCTACTTTTTCCCCTTATATCGTTTTTTGGTGGCTACAGCTAGAGATGCAGGTGTCATGTGGTTAGCTTTTTTTGACGGCCAACTAGCTGAAAAAGTATCTCTCCCTCGTTAGATTTTAGATCATCTCGCTCTTGCTAGCATTCGTTGTTGATCTTGTTGTTGTTGATGTGCATAGGTAACTGAGGGAGAGAGAGCCTCACTTTTTATGGTTGTTTGATCAATAGTGAAGTTCCGAAATGTAAGAAGACTCCTTTGGTATTTACATATTTTCAGAAATCCATTCAGGTGTATTTTGTGGCTTTTGGCAAATGCGTTCCAATGATCTAAAGTCACGCTGTTGCTACTGCTTGTAAACATACAGTCCCGTTCAAGTGAATGATGGCAGGCCCATATAGGCCTACTAGCTCTGCTTGGCTATGGCGCACTGGTCTGCGTAGAGTCCGGTCCTGGACAATACCGTTTTTTGGGGAGTTTACTGCAGTGTCATTTAATTGTACAAACGCCGCTTTCCCACTCAATATTGCTATAGAATTTTCACAAATGCTTTACTATACGTAATTCCCAAACATTATATGAATTGATGAACACATGAAAATTACCATATCTAAGTGCTTGCTTGTCAGAAAATGTAAAAAATGTGTAATATACTTCCTGGGGCTGTATATGAACAGATATGAATAAGATTTAACATGGCTAAAATGTTGTCAGTTCCACTTTAATTTGAGCCAGTTCGCTACAGCAGGAACATAATCCTGCAGCAACAGGAAATGTGAATTATTATGTGGATTATAATTAATTCAACTTTTTGTAGGGGTTGATACAGTACATTTTTGTAAGGGAAAATCGAGTCTGAAATTTCTACGTGGAAATTACAAACTTCAGAAGCCTTTTTAAACCTCAAATACACTACAGGTTTTACATTTCCTGCATTGCAGGATGGTTTTCCTGCAACCGGGTGACAGAATGAAGATCCTTTATCTGTGTTCATATTGTCCATGACTTTCTAGTAGATAGACCACATGGTTCAAGAGAAAATAGCCTAATTAATAATTTAAAAAAGCATTTAATCAACAATGGCATTATTTTCAATTCAGAGTCAAAGACAGATCTAACCCTTGGTTTTCTTTTGAGCTATCTGAGCTCATTCAGATGAGAAAGCAACTAAAACTGGCTCTGTAGTGACTGGCAATCTTTCAGACAATTGAGAAACAGATGTACTATCTCGCTAAGAATACTAACTCAAGCTACTTTTTAAACTCTATCTCTGACTCTACGAATGCTCCTTCTAATTTTGGAAAACAGTAAATGCACTGCTGCTTGCAAATTCCTCTTCTTCCCTGACTAAGCAAGTTATCTCTGACTGGCATCATAACTGAGAAGAATTGGATAAGTGAGGCTTTAATCATCATTTTATCTCAGCAGGCTTTTTATTTGAGAGAAACGGTGGTTTAATTGACCCTGGTCAGTCAATCGACTGCTCTTCCCTCTGCCAGCCTCTAGCTGTCTTGACGTTTAACTCGTCAACTTCTAAGAAATATTTGTTTTCATTTCAACAATTTACCACTTGCAATGTGCTAGATGCCTTGCTGAAGATTGATGTAAAAAAATATATAAATCGACTGAGGCAGATATGCTTGATCCATTTTTGCTGCAGCTCTCTGCCCCCTGGTCCTGAATTATTAACCCATATTTTTAACCAGACTATTATACCTGGTACTATCCCTAAGGTTTGGAAGGCAAACCATGTAAAGTACTCCCTCTTCACAAAGGTGGTGACTCTTGTGACCTAAATAATGATCACCCCATTTCTAAACGTTCTTGTCGAGCTAAATTATTAGCATCCTTGATTGATTCTTTCTCATCTTTGAAATGTTTATCAGCCAGATTTTAGACCAGGTCATAGCACTATCTCTGCTGCATCTCTAGTTTTGATCTAACTAGGCAAGTCAGTTAAGAACAAATTCTTATTTACAATGACGGCCTACACCAGCCAAACCCTGACGATGCTGGGCTAATTGTGCGCCGCCCTATGGGACTCCCAACCACGGCCAGGTGTGATAAAGCCTGGATTCGAACCAGGGTGTCTGTAGTGACACCTCTAGCACTGATATTTTTGATTGATTTATTTCACCTTTATTTAACCAGCTAGGGTAGTTGAGAACAAGTTCTCATTTACAACTGTGACCTGGCCAAGATAAAGCAAAGCAGTTTGACACATAAAAGAACACAGAGTTACACATGGAATAAACAAACATACAATCAATAATACAGTAGAAAAATCTATAAACAGCATTTGCAAATGAGGTAGGATAAGAGAGGTAAGGAAATAAATAGGCCATGGTGGCGAAGTAATTACAATATAGCAATTAAACACGGGAATGGTAGATGTGCAGAAGATGAATGTGCAAGTAGAGATACTGGGGTGCTGTCACGTTCCTGACCTGTTTTCCCTTGTTTTTGTATTTGTTTAGTATGGTCAGGGCGTGAGATGGGGTGGGCATTCTATGTTATGTGTTTCTATGTTGGGTTCAACGTATTAGCCTGATATGGTTCTCAATTAGGGGCAGGTGTTTTACGTTTCCTCTGATTGAGAACAATATTAAGGTAGGCTGTTCTCACTGTTTGTTTGTGGGTGATTGTTCCTGTGTCAGTGTTTGTACCACACGGGGCTGTTTTGTTTCATTGCGTTCGTTCGTTCGTGTGTTCCGTCCTGTTCGTGCGTTCATGTGTTTTGTTCTCAAGTTCAGGTCTGTTCACGTCGTTTGTTATTTTGTAGTTTGTTTAAGTGTTCTTTTCGTCTTCGTTTAAATAAACGACATCATGTATTCAAACCATGCTGCCTTTTGGTCCAATTCTTGCTCCTCCTCAGACGAGGAGGAAAACGACCGTTACAGGTGCAAAGGAGCTAAATAAATACAGTATGGGGATGAGGTAGATTGGATGGGCTATTTACAGATGAGCTATGTGCAGTGATCTGTGAGCTGCTCTGACAGCTGGTGCTTAAAGCTAGTGAGGGAGGTAAGAGTCTCCAGCTTCAGATATTTTTGCGGTTCGTTCCAGTCATTGGCAGCAGAGAACTTGAAGGAGAGGCGGCCAAAGGAAGAATTGACTTTGGGGGTGACCAGTGAGATATACCTGCTGGAGCGCGTGCTACGGGTGGGTGCTGCTATGGTGACCAGTGAGCTGAGATAAGGCGGGGCTTTACCTAGCAGAGACTTGTAGATGAGCTGGAGATGCAGGGCCTTAGACCGCTGCGCCACTTGGGAGCCCAGTTATAAATGATATGGTTAAATGTATGGATAAAAAGCAGCATTTTGCTGCCCTCTTCACTGACCTGTCAAAGACCTTTGATACTGTTGTTCAATCACTGCTAATTCAGAGGCTTTCACCGATTGGCCTAGACCAGGCTGCATGTAACTGATTTAAAAATTACTTGACAGATAGAACTCAATGTGTATCTACTGATGGTGTTAAATCAGGTTTCCTGGATATTCCGAAAGGCTTCCTGCAGGAGTCGGTTCTGGGTCCTGTAGTTTTTACTGTTTACATTAACAATATTGACTTGTCTGTAAAAAATTGTAACCTGCACTTGTATGCCGATGATACTGTTGTGTATGCTATTGGTTGACCAGACGCCATCTGAACTATAGTCTGCCTTCATTGTATTACAGAAAAACTTTATTGACCTGAAATGAATATTGAATGCAGGTTAAACTAAGTATACATTGTTCTCATGAGTGCATAAAAATAACTCTAAATATTTAAGCATATGTACTTTGGATTGTGTCCATATTGATTGTGTCCCTGCTTCCAAATATCAAGGCATCTGGATTAACGAAAAGCTGTCTTTTTAAAAAAAGCATATTGATGAGTTGGTTAAGAAGTTGAGAATAAAAATGGGCTTCTTCTATAGAAATAGGTCCTGCCTCTCGCTAAATAGTAGAAAGCAGATTATTCAGTCAACGATGCTATCGGTCCTAGATTATGGTGACATCATCTATATGAACGCAGCTGCGACTTCATTACAGCCGTTTAAAGCGACAGTTTTAGTATTCATCACTGCATTCTCAACCAGAAAGTTGGTACGCCCTCTTTGATGTCACATACGTTGATACATTGCTATGTTTCCATATACAGTATAAAGCCATTTCACAAAAAGTCCCACTGTACCTAACATCATTACTAAACTTTAGACATGAGTTACCACAACGGGCTCAGGGATGGCTAACTCTGGACATTTCTTTGGTCTCTACTGAGTTATCAGCTGTTAGTTTTGTTCCACAAATAAGGTGCAAGAATCTTCAAAATGTTATTACATGTGATGTTTTGTTGCCTCTTGGGAAATTCAGAAAGATGATTGAAGACCATATTACTGATGAATGTGTTTGTTTTTTATGACCATATTTTACTATCTTTCTACTTATATTTTGATATGTGTATTTTCTATAGTTGCTGTAATTCAGGGCTCACCTGTAAAATAGACCTTAGTCTCAGTATGACTCTCTGATAAAATAAAGGTTAAATACATAGATAAATTACATCTGCAAGTCTTCCAACTATTGACTTTATTCACAACTGCCACCAGTTTAACGCCAAATCATTGACAACAAATACATGTTGACATAAAAAAATAAAGTTTGTAATAAAGGATATTTCATGCTGAAACAATTATATTAAACACCAATGGTATTCACTAAGTTGATGGTTTATATTTAGAATGATAAAGCTGTAAAATATTATTTATTTACTTCATCTTTAATTATTTAATATATTTTGTCACACAGAGGGCCATGGCTTATTAGAGACACCTGTGATAATCTGAAGTACCCAAAGCGGCCACTAGATGTCTTGTGATAGATTACATAAAATCCTTGAAAGAGCAAAATACTGGTAGTTTACTGGTAGACTTAGAAGGTTTCCAGTAATATAACCCCCCTTTGCACCCCTAGTCTGAGATGACTTTGCACATATTTCCCAAAGCTCTCTCTCTCTGTTGATCCTGAGTGATAGGAGGATGTATCAACGTAATCAAGGCATGAATATACCGTTATTTTCAAATACAATCTTTTTTGGGGCTTAGTTGTGGTCAATTTGCAGTGTACAAAATGTTATAATTATTTTCTGGCCCCCCGACCATTTGCTCTGACAAAATCGGGCAACGGCTAGATCTAGTTGCCTAACCTTTGGCCTACAGGACGTGTGTTTGGTGCCACCTGTGGATCACCCAGAGACACCAGCTGCTCTGATACAGCATTGACTGGTAGAGTGGATCTCTAATGGTATTTCTGAGGGAAAGGAGAGATGAGGAAAGGAAGGGAGATGAGGAAAGGAGAGGAGGTAGAGGGAAAGGGTAGGTGATGAGGGGAGAGAAGAGAAGGGGCGGAGAGGAGTGGAAAAGTGGGAGAGTGGAGGAGAGGAGAGCAGAGAAGAGAGGAAAGGAGGCAAGGAGAGAGCCCTGAGTGGTTAATTAGAACTGAAAGCAGCCCTTCTTTTTATCCCACGTGTCTTTTCATCCTTCCTTTCTCCAGAGACAGAAAGTACAGAGAGTGCCTCTGCTGGTGCTAGGACAAAAACCTCTCCCTCAACATCAGCAAGACCAAGAAGCTGATCGTAGACTACAGTAAAAGGGGGTGGAGGGAGAGTCAAGAGCTTCAAGTTCCTACGTGACCACATCCAGAACAGTCATGAAGAAGGTAAGGCAATCCCTCTTCTCTCTCGGGAGGCTTAAACAATTTGGCATGGCCCCTCAGATCCTTAGGAACTTTTACAACTGCACCACTGAGAGCATCCGGACTGGTTTTATCACTGTCTGGTATGGCAACTGCACGGCCCGCAACAGGAAGGCTCTACAGAGGGTGTTGCGGACGGCCCAACTAATCACTGGGGGCGAGCGCCCAGCCATCCAGGACATACATGCCAGTCACTGTCTGAGAAAGGCCTAAATAATTGCCAAAGATTCCAGCCACCCGAGACATGGACTGTTCTCCATGCTCCTGTCCGGCAGGCGGCACCGGTGCATCAAGGCTCAGACAAAGAGTCCTAAACACCTGGCCATAAGACTGTTCAATATCCAGGTTTACAACACTCTATTTTCCCAGGGGGCAGTAGCAACCTTGTCCAGGTGCTTAGCCTGATTGATAAGGACACGGGTGCTACCAATTAAGGTGATGGTCAGTCAGTGTCCCAGCTTGTGGAGGCTTGAGGCGGCTGGTTTGTTTGGTGGCCATGAGGCTGCTGGTTTGTTTGGTGGCCATGAGGCTACTGGTTTGTTTGGTGGCCATGAGGCTGCTGGTTTGTTTGGTGGCCATGAGGCTGCTGGTTTGTTTGGTGGCCATGAGGCTGCTGGTTTGTTTGGTGGCCATGAGGCTGCTGGTTTGTTTGTTGGCCATGAGGCTGCTGGTTTGTTTGGTGGCCATGAGGCTGCTGGTTTGTTTGGTGGCCATGAGGCTGCTGGTTGGTTTGGTGGCCATGAGGCTGCTGGTTGTTTTGGTGGCCATGAGGCTGCTGGTTGTTTTGGTGGCCATGAGGCTGCTGGTTTGTTTGGTGGCCATGAGGCTGCTGGTTTGTTTGTTGGCCATGAGGCTGCTGGTTGTTTTGGTGTCCATGAGGCTGCTGGTTTGTTTCGTGGCCATGAGGCTGCTGGTTTGTTTGGTGGCCATGAGGCTGCTGGTTTGTTTGGTGGCCATGAGGCTGCTGGTTTGTTTGGTGGCCATGAGGCTGCTGGTTTGTTTGTTGGCCATGAGGCTGCTGGTTGTTTTGGTGGCCATGAGGCTGCTGGTTTGTTTGGTGGCCATGAGGCTGCTGGTTTGTTTGGTGGCCATGAGGATGCTGGTTTGTTTGGTGGCCATGAGGATGCTGGTTTGTTTGGTGGCCATGAGGCTGCTGGTTTGTTTGGTGGCCATGAGGCTGCTGGTTTGTTTGGTGGCCATGAGGCTGCTGGTTTGTTTGGTGGCCATGAGGCTGCTGGTTTGTTTGGTGGCAATGAGGCTGCTGGTTTGTTTGGTGGCCA
>NC_074666.1:93436423-93487255 GCF_029448725.1 Salvelinus fontinalis
GAGGCTGCTGGTTTGTTTGGTGGCCATGAGGCTGCTGGTTTGTTTGGTGGCCATGAGGCTGCTGGTTTGTTTGGTGGCCATGAGGATGCTGGTTTGTTTGGTGGCCATGAGGCTGCTGGTTTGTTTGGTGGCCATGAGGCTGCTGGTTTGTTTGGTGGCAATGAGGCTGCTGGTTTGTTTGGTGGCCATGAGGCTGCTGGTTTGTTTGGTGGCCATGAGGCTGCTGGTTTGTTTGATGGCCATGAGGCTGCTGGTTTGTTTGGTGGCCATGAGGCTGCTGGTTTGTTTGGTGGCCATGAGGCTGCTGGTTTGTTTGGTGGCCATGAGGCTGCTGGTTTGTTTGTTGGCCATGAGGCTGCTGGTTTGTTTGGTGGCCATGATGCTGCTGGTTGGTTTGGTGGCCATGAGGCTGCTGGTTGGTTTGTTGGCCATGAGGCTGCTGGTTGGTTTGTTGGCCATGAGGCTGCTGGTTTGTTTAGTGGTCATGAGGCTGCTGGTTTGTTTGTTGGCCATGAGGCTGCTGGTTTGTTTGGTGGCCATGATGCTGCTGGTTGGTTTGGTGGCCATGAGGCTGCTGGTTGGTTTGTTGGCCATGAGGCTGCTGGTTGGTTTGTTGGCCATGAGGCTGCTGGTTTGTTTAGTGGTCATGAGGATGCTGATTTTTTGGTGGCCGTGAGGCTGCTGGTTTGTTTGGTGGTCATGAGGCTGCTGGTTGGTTTGTTGGCCATGAGGCTGCTGTTTGGTTTGTTGGCCATGATGCTGCTGGTTTGTTTAGTGGCCATGAGGCTGCTGGTTTGTTTGGTGGTCATGAGGCTGCTGGTTTGTTTGGTGGCCATGAGGCTGCTGGTTTGTTTGGTGGCCATGAGGATGCTGATTTGTTTGGTGGCCATGAGGCTGCTGGTTTGTTTGTTCGCCATGAGGCTTTTCGTTTGGCTTTGAGTCTTTAGTTTGGGCATGCCTGTGGTTTTCTTTTTGTGTGTTAATTTTCGTCACCATCTGAACAAATAATGTGTTTCTCTGCTACATCTAGTTCAGAGTACCATTCTACCAAATTACAACAGTCTTTTTCAGACTGTCATTATGGCCAGCAGCATACCACCCTGCATATCACTACTGGCTTGCTTCTGAAGCTAAGCAGGGTTGGTCCTGGTCAGGCCCTGGATGGGAGACCAGATGCTGCTGGAAGTGGTGTTGGAGGGCCAGTAGGAGGCACTCTTTCCTCTGGTCTAAAAAAATATCCCAATGCCCCAGGGCAGTGATTGGGGACACTGCCCTGTGTAGGGTGCCGTCTTTTGGATGGGACGTTAAACGGGTGTCCTGACTCTCTGAGGTCATTAAAGATCCCATGGCACTTATCGTAAGAGTAGGGGTGTTAACCCCGGTGTCCTGGCTAAATTCCCAATCTGGCCCTCAAACCATCATGGCCACCTAATCATCCCCAGTTTACAATTGGCTCATTCATCCCCCTCCTCTCCCCTGTAACTATTCCCCAGGTCGTTGCTGCAAATGAGAACGTGTTCTCAGTCAACTTACCTGGTAAAATAACGGTAAAATAAATAAATAAATTAAGATATTAGAGAGGTTATTAAACAGCAGTGCAGTTACATTGCAAGTCTCCCCATATTCCTTGGCCTTATGGTATTTTTCTAAAATCTCTGCAGTTCTCAGATGCATGATTTACAGGCTGTCCATTCTCATGATAATTGCAGTAGAAACAACACAGAGTTATACTGCCCACTCTCTCAGAACCTAGAATATGAACACCAGAGTTAGACTGACCACTCTCTCAGAACCTAGATAATGAACAGCAGAGTTAGACTGACCACTCTCTCAGAACCTAGATAATGAACAGCAGAGTTAGACTGACCACTCTCTCAGAACCTAGATAATGAACAGCAGTGTAAGACTGACCACTCTCTCAGAACCTAGATCAGGAACAACACAGAGTTAGACTAACCACTCTCTCAGAACCTAGATAATGAACAGCAGTGTAAGACTGACCACTCTCTCAGAACCTAGATAATGAACAGCAGTGTAAGACTGACCACTCTCTCAGAACCTAGATAATGAACAGCAGTGTAAGACTGACCACTCTCTCAGAACCTAGATCAGGAACAACACAGTGTAAGACTGACCACTCTCTCAGAACCTAGATCAGGAACAACACAGTGTAAGACTGACCACTCTCTCAGAATCTAGATCAGGAACAACACAGTGTAAGACTGACCACTCTCTCAGAATCTAGATCAGGAACAACACAGTGTAAGACTGACCACTCTCTCAGAATCTAGATCAGGAACAACACAGAGTTAGACTGACCACTCCCTCAGAACCTAGATCAGGAACAACACAGAGTTAGACTGACCACTCTCTCAGAACCTAGATAATGAACAGCAGTGTAAGACTGACCACTCTCTCAGAACCTAGATCAGGAACAACACAGTGTAAGACTGACCACTCTCTCAGAACCTAGATAATTACAGCAGAGTTAGACTGGCCACTCTATCAGAACCTAGATAATGAACAGCAGAGTTAGACTGACCACTCTCTCAGAACCTAGATCAGGAACAACACAGTGTTAGACTGACCACTCTCTCAGAACCTAGATAATGAACGACAGTGTAAGACTGACCACTCTCTCAGAACCTAGATAATGAACAGCAGAGTTAGACTGACCACTCCCTCCGAACCTAGATAATGAACAACAGTGTAAGACTGACCACTCTCTCAGAACCTAGATAATGAACAGCAGAGTTAGACTGACCACTCTCTCAGAACCTAGAATATGAACAGCAGAGTTAGACTGACCACTCTCTCAGAACCTAGATAATGAACAACAGTGTAAGACTGACCACTTTCTCAGAACCTAGATAATGAACAGCAGAGTTAGACTGACCACTCTCTCAGAACCTAGATAATGAACAACACAGTGTAAGACTGACCACTATCTCAGAACCTAGATAATGAACAGCAGAGTTAGACTGACCACTCTCTCAGAACCTAGAATATGAACAGCAGAGTTAGACTGACCACTCTCTCAGAATCTAGATAATGAACAACACAGTGTAAGACTGACCACTCTCTCAGAACCTAGATAATGAACAACAGTGTAAGACTGACCACTCTCTCAGAACCTAGAATATGAACAGCAGAGTTAGACTGGCCACTCTCTCAGAACCTAGATAATGAACAGCAGAGTTAGACTGGCCACTCTCTCAGAACCTAGATAATGAACAACACAGTGTAAGACTGACCACTCTCTCAGAACCTAGATAATGAACAGCAGTGTAAGACTGACCACTCTCTCAGAACCTAGATCAGGAACAACACAGAGTTAGACTGACCACTCTCTCAGAACCTAGATAATGAACAGCAGAGTTAGACTGGCCACTCTCTCAGAACCTAGATCAGGAACAACACAGTGTAAGACTGGCCACTCTCTCAGAACCTAGATAATGAACAACACAGAGTTAGACTGACCACTCTCTCAGAACCTAGATCAGGAACAACACAGAGTTAGACTGGCCACTCTCTCAGGACCTAGAGTATGAACAACACAGAGTTAGACTGACCACTCTCTCAGAACCTAGATCAGGAACAACACAGAGTTAGACTGACCACTCTCTCAGAACCTAGATAATGAACAACACAGTGTAAGACTGACCACTCTCTCAGAACCTAGAATCAGGAACAACACAGAGTTAGACTGGCCACTCTCTCAGAACCTAGAATCAGGAACAACACAGTGTTAGACTGACCACTCTCTCAGAACCTAGAATCAGGAACAACACAGAGTTAGACTGGCCCCTCTCTCAGAACCTAAAATCAGGAACAACACAGAGTTATACTGGCCACTCTCTCAGAACCTAGAATCAGGAACAACACAGAGTAAGACTGGCCACTCTCTCAGAACCTAGATAATGAACAACACAGTGTAAGACTGACCACTCTCTCAGAACCTAGAGTATGAACAACACAGAATTAGACTGGCCACTCTCTCAGAACCTATATAATGAACAGCAGTTAGACTGACCACTCTCTCAGAACCTAGATAATGAACAACACAGAGTTAGACTGACCACTCTCTCAGAACCTAGATAATGAACAGCAGAGTTAGACTGACCACTCTCTCAGAACCTAGAATATGAACAGCAGAGTTAGACTGGCCACTCTCTCAGAACCTAGATAATGAACAGCAGAGTTAGACTGACCACTCTCTCAGAACCTAGAATCAGGAACAACACAGAGTTATACTGACCACTCTCTCATAACCTAGAATCAGGAACAACACAGTGTTAGACTGACCACTCTCTCAGAACCTAGATAATGAACAGCAGAGTTAGACCAGCCATTCTCTCAGAACCTAGATAATGAACAGCAGAGTTATACTGACCACTCTCTCAGAACCTAGATAATGAACAACACAGTGTAAGACTGACCACTCTCTCAGAACCTAGATTATGAACAGCAGAGTTAGACTAACCACTCTCTCAGAACCTAGATAATGAACAACAGAGTTAGACTGACCACTCTCTCAGAACCTAGAATCAGGAACAACACAGAGTTAGACTGACCACTCTCTCAGAACCTAGATAATGAACAGCAGTGTAAGACTGACCACTCTCTCAGAACCTAGAATCAGGAACAACACAGTGTTAGACTGACCACTCTCTCAGAACCTAGAATCAGGAACAACACAGTGTTAGACTGACCACTCTCTCAGAACCTAGATAATGAACAACACAGTGTAAGACTGACCACTCTCTCAGAATCTAGATCAGGAACAACACAGTGTTAGACTGACCACTCTCTCAGAACCTAGAATCAGGAACAACACAGAGTTAGACTGGCCACTCTCTCAGAACCTAGAATCAGGAACAACACAGAGTTAGACTGACCACTCTCTCAGAACCTAGAATCAGGAACAACACAGAGTTAGACTGACCACTCTCTCAGAACCTAGATAATGAACAACACAGTGTAAGACTGACCACTCTCTCAGAACCTAGAATCAGGAACAACACAGAGTTAGACTGGCCACTCTCTCAGAACCTAGAATCAGGAACAACACAGTGTTAGACTGACCACTCTCTCAGAACCTAGAATCAGGAACAACACAGAGTTAGACTGGCCACTCTCTCAGAACCTAAAATCAGGAACAACACAGAGTTATACTGGCCACTCTCTCAGAACCTAGATAATGAACAACACAGTGTAAGACTGACCACTCTCTCAGAACCTAGAGTATGAACAACACAGAATTAGACTGGCCACTCTCTCAGAACCTATATAATGAACAGCAGTTAGACTGACCACTCTCTCAGAACCTAGATAATGAACAACACAGAGTTAGACTGACCACTCTCTCAGAACCTAGATAATGAACAGCAGAGTTAGACTGACCACTCTCTCAGAACCTAGAATATGAACAGCAGAGTTAGACTGGCCACTCTCTCAGAACCTAGATAATGAACAGCAGAGTTAGACTGACCACTCTCTCAGAACCTAGAATCAGGAACAACACAGAGTTATACTGACCACTCTCTCATAACCTAGAATCAGGAACAACACAGTGTTAGACTGACCACTCTCTCAGAACCTAGATAATGAACAGCAGAGTTAGACCAGCCATTCTCTCAGAACCTAGATAATGAACAGCAGAGTTATACTGACCACTCTCTCAGAACCTAGATAATGAACAACACAGTGTAAGACTGACCACTCTCTCAGAACCTAGATTATGAACAGCAGAGTTAGACTGACCACTCTCTCAGAACCTAGAATCAGGAACAACACAGAGTTAGACTGACCACTCTCTCAGAACCTAGATAATGAACAGCAGTGTAAGACTGACCACTCTCTCAGAACCTAGATAATGAACAGCAGTGTAAGACTGACCACTCTCTCAGAACCTAGAATCAGGAACAACACAGTGTTAGACTGACCACTCTCTCAGAACCTAGAATCAGGAACAACACAGAGTTAGACTGACCACTCTCTCAGTACTTAGAATCAGGAACAACACACATAATCAGTCCTAATCCTTACGATGTGGTCAGTGTAATTAGAGTAGTAGTCTCTTACCTCGGGGTGGTCAGGTTTGTGCCGTCCACCCATTTTCAGGTCCTCTCAGTAACTAACATTCAGACAAATCCAGACATGTTAGTCCTTAGCTATAGCTACCTAGCTAGGCTAACAAGCTAATTAGCAACAACAACAAAAATTGAACAGACCTTTGTGAAGTAGTCAAGCAGTGATAAATGTGCACCAATGTCAAACAAATTGATATGAGTATGATGTCATAGAAGAACAACTAGCTACTGCATTTTATTTGGTATCTACAAGGGGTCATTTCATTAGCTACATTGGTTATCAAGATGGTTTGTGTTGATTGTAGAAGTGTGGCAGTCAACCCTTTTGCATGAAAACCATTAGTTGTTATACATAGTAGATATTACAGTACATTCCTAACCGGAATGTAAGCTATGCCAAGATCTCCAGACATCCCAGACCGAGGACAGCCCCGCTGGTGCACCTGCCTGAATTGTCAGGAGATGGCCACTGACCTTGAGAGGAAGTGCTGCGGTCAGAGCCCGGACAGATGTGTGAGCAGGATGGCACACATGAAACTTTATTGCCTGGCTGGAGGAGGGGATTTTGCGCCTTGTCCGGTCTACCAGAAATAAAATGTTGCCACAGGCCAACCTGCACAGATCACAAGGAGTACAGACATGCATCATAAAGACTATGTTGTTTGGCAGTATGGAGCCCTGGGACAAGAACCAAGTGGTAATCTCTAGGCTGTAGAGATAGAGCTCTGATGTCCTCACTCCAGAAGACAGCACAGTAAATCCACTCCCAGCGCTGTCACAAAGCCTATAACAACATAGTGGAGTGGTGAAATGGCAGCAGTTGTGTGTAATAAGGTTCATGAGTATTTGGATTGACGTATTTAGCAAGTTGAACTTGGAGATATCTCTGGTGGTACTTACTGTCCAGCAGTACCACCAGAGATATCTCCAAGTTCAACTTGCTAAATACGTCAATCCAAATACTCATGAACCTTATTACACACAACTGCTGCCATTTCACCACTCCACTATTCTATTTATCATTACCAAGTATGTTTACATAACAGTTGAACACTTTCCACAACTACACTGTACTTTATTCTTTTTAGAGGAATTGTTTTAATGGTCTGGGTGATTTAGCACTTTACCAGTTCAGTACTGTATCAGAATGTTTTCCTTCCTCTGCTTTTGTTATTTTGAGGTTACAGAGACGACCTTGTATTCTTGTTTATCTCCCCATTAAAGCTCTAGTTAACCTGATCTTTGTAATCGGGCCGACTTGTTTTGTACTGTATTTACACCAGGGTAGTTCATCTTTTTGGATATCTACCCTCCTGTAGGTCTGCGAATTTGAAGTTAAAACCGCCAGGAGCATAGATATCCAGAAAAAGAGAACAATTTAGTAAATAATACTAAAACTATTCCAAAAGTACAATAATCATTTATATTTGCTAGGTAAAGTACACAAATATTGTTTCTCACAGAAATGTATTGTTTCCCACACAAACTTCCCTTATTTACAAATTATTTATAAGTTTGGTTGTAGGCCCCCCTCTTTCAACAACATTTCTGAGTACTCTGTAGGTTTTCACACTTCCCGGGAGCCACCAAGTCTGACAATAAGGAAAGCTCATGTCCTTCCACACTCAAAGGTGTGCCAACTGCTTCCTGTGTTGCATGGCGACATCTCCTTGAAGTTATAGAAGCTCAACCGTAGTTGCTGGTGGCACTTCAGGGAGTCTTGGTTCATTTGATCTCAGGATCATTCTCCTTGGTAGCCCCAGTTGAGAGCCCAGTCTTCTCAACACTGTTCTCTGAAGTTCTGGGATGTAGGTGTAGTCCTTTGCTGTTTTCAATGTGTAGAAACCTTAGACTTGTTGTATAGTCTCCTGTAGCTGAATGATAGAATAATGTTTGTTGAGTATTTTGTCTAAAGAAATTAATTACTCTCAGTGCAGACAATATTGACAATATAACGGTGATGACATGTATTACGTCATAATATAAAAACATAACGCTAACATGTAACTCATTATATATTATAATGAGTTGTACTAATGACATTTTCTTGGTTGCACATCATACAAATCATTTTCACAACCAAGAGGATGACTAACACCTTACCAAAAAATCACATCAAATTTGCGTTTGCACTTGTCAAATCGAATTTTCACATGTGAAATAGCTGTTCTCACATGTTGAGCTTAAATGTGAGAAGAAAAATGTGAGAAGAAAAACTTGTTTTCACCTCAAAATGGTATATACATTTGCATGTGAAAAACTGTCTCGTAAATTCTCACATTTAAATTAGGAATTGCAAGTTCACATGTCAAACCCATTCACATGTGTAAATAGAATTTTCAGTTTCACAATTTATTGCAAGATCACATGTGGTGGTGAAATGGGGTTATTCTCCTCACATGTGAAGAGTTGGCATTAACATGTTGCAGTAGTAATGTTTCCACATATGGAATTATAAGTTCTGTGATGCATGAATATAAATGTTGAAGTGTGTTAAAAATGTAGATTTCCTATTTCTGAGCCTTGCTTTCAGAATGTTACTGCTGCAGGCACCCACCTCTTCTTCATACATTGGTCAGTGGCCATTGGAAGAAACCCAGTGAAAGAACAGAGAAGCTAGCACTCCGTGTCTCCTTATTTATATTTTTTAACATGTTAAAAGTAGCGCTGTTAGAGTTCTCATTGGCGCCGTTAACTCAAGTTTTGGTGCACAATTTTTATTATCACATTGTCTGAAAGCGTTAAAAATACACTGAAAACATACAATACATAATCCATTCAGCTAAAAACAACACAATGTCAAAACAAGTTAACTTTGAATTAAATTCACCTGATTTTGCAAACCGTTACCGGCAATATTCTTGTAAACGAAAATGCTCGCCTAACCTGCTACGAAAATCAGTTAGTATTTTTATTTATTTTTATTTTATTTAACCTTTATTTAACCAGGTAGGCAAATTGAGAACACGTTCTCATTTACAATTGCGACCTGGCCAAGATAAAGCAGAGCAGTTCGACACATACAACAACACATAGTTACACATGGAGTAAAACAAACATATAGTCAATGATACAGTGAAAAAAAATAAGTCTATATACAATGTGAGCAAGTGAGGTGAGATAAGGGAGGTGAAGGCAAACAAATATATGTATAAATAAATAAAAATATAAAAAGGCCATGGTGGCGAAGTAAATACAACACAGCAAGTAATATAAAAACTAAAAACACTGGAATGGTTGGTTTGCAGTGGAAGAAAGCGCAAAGTAGAGACAGAAATAATGGGGTGCAAAGGAGCAAAATAAATAAATAAATACAGTAGGTAAAGAGGTAGTTGTTTGGGCTAAATTATAGATGGGCTATGTACAGGTGCAGTAATCTATGAGCTGCTCTGACAGCTGGTGCTTAAAGCTAGTGAGGGAGTTAAGTGTTTCCAGTTTCAGAGATTTTTGTAGTTCGTTCCAGTCATTGGCAGCAGAGAACTGGAAGGAGAGGCGGCCAAAGGAAGAATTGGTTTTGGGGGTGACCAGAGAGATAAACCTGCTGGAGCGCGTGCTACAGTTAGGTGTTGCTATGGTGACCAGCGAGCTGAGATAAGGGGGGACTTTACCTAGCAGGGTCTTGTAGATGACCTGGAACCAGTGGGTTTGGCGACGAGTATGAAGCGAGGGCCAGCCAACGAGAGTGTACAGGTCGCAGTGGTGGGTAGTATATGGGGCTTTGGTGACAAAACGGATGGCACTGTGATAGACTGCATCCAATTTATTGAGTAGGGTTTTGGAGGCTATTTTGTAAATCACATCACCGAAGTCGAGGATTGGTAGGATGGTCAGTTTTACAAGGGTATGTTTGGCAGCATGAGTGAAGGATGCTTTGTTGCGGAATAGGAAGCCAATTCTAGATTTAACTTTGGATTGGAGATGCTTGATGTGAGTCTGGAAGGAGAGTTTACAGTCTAACCAGACACCTAGGTATTTGTAGTTGTCCACATATTCTAAGTCAGAGCCGTCCAGAGTAGTGATGTTGGACAGGCGGGCAGGTGCAGGCAGCGATCGGTTGAAGAGCATGCATTTAGTTTTACTTGTATTTAGGAGCAATTGGAGGCCACGGAAGGAGAGTTGTATGGCATTGAAGCTCGCCTGGAGGGTTGTTAACACAGTGTCAAAAGAAGGGCCAGAAGTATACAGAATAGTGTCGTCTGCGTAGAGGTGGATCAGAGAATCACCAGCAGCAAGAGCGACATCATTGATGTATACAGAGAAGAGAGTCGGTCCAAGAATTGAACCCTGTGGCACCCCAATGGAGACTGCCAGAGGCCCGGACAACAGACCCTCCGATTTGACACACTGAACTCGATCAGAGAAGTAGTTGGTGAACCAGGCGAGGCAATCATTAGAGAAACCAAGGCTGTCGAGTCTGCCGATGAGGATGTGGTGATTGACAGAGTCAAAAGCCTTGGCCAGGTCAATGAATACGTCTGCATAGTATTGTTTCCTATCGATGGCGGTTAAGATATCGTTTATGACCTTGAGCGTGGCTGAGGTGCACCCATGACCAGCTCTGAAACCAGATTGCATAGCGGAGAAGGTATGGTGGGATTCGAAATGGTCGGTAATCTGTTTGTTGACTTGGCTTTCGAAGACCTTAGAAAGGCAGGGTAGGATAGATATAGGTCTGTAGCTGTTAGGGTCAAGAGTGTCCCCCCCCTTTGAAGAGGGGGATAACCGCAGCTGCTTTCCAATCTTTGGGAATCTCAGACGACACGAAAGAGAGGTTGAAAAGGCTAGTAATAGGGGTGGCAACAATTTCAGCAGATAGTTTTAGAAAGAAAGGGTCCAGATTATCTAGCCCGGCTGATTTGTAAGGGTCCAGATTTTGCAGCTCTTTTAGAACATCAGCTGACTGTATTTGGGAGAAAGAGAAATGGGGAAGGCTTGGGCGAGTAGCAGAGGGGAGGGCAGTGCTGTTGTCCGGGGTAGGGGTAGCCAGGTGGAAAGCATGGCCAGCCGTAGAAAAATGCTTATTGAAATTCTCAATTATAGTGGATTTGTCGGAGGTGACAGTGTTTCCTATCTTCAGAGCAGTTGGAAGCTGGGAGGAGGTGTTCTTATTCTCCATGGACTTTACAGTGTCCCAGAACTTTTTTGAATTTGTGTTGCAGGAAGCAAATTTCTGCTTGAAAAAGCTAGCCTTGGCTTTTCTAACTGCCTGTGTATACTGGTTTCTAGCTTCCCTGAAAAGTTGCATATCACGGGGGCTGTTCGATGCTAATGCAGAACGCCATAGGATGTTTTTCTGTTGGTTAAGGGCAGTCAGGTCAGGAGAGAACCAAGGGCTATATCTGTTCCTGGTTCTAAATTTCTTGAATGGGGCATGCTTATTCAAGATGGTGAGGAAGGCATTTTTAAAAAATGTCCAAGCATCCTCTACTGACGGGATGAGATCAATATCCTTCCAGGATACCTCGGCCAGGTCGATTAGAAAGGCCTGCTCGCTGAAGTGTTTCAGGGAGCGTTTGACAGTGATGAGTGGAGGTCGTTTGACTGCTGACCCATTACGGATGCAGGCAATGAGGCAGTGATCGCTGAGATCTTGGTTGAAAACAGCAGAGGTGTATTTGGAGGGCAAGTTTGTTAGGATGATATCTATGAGGGTACCCGTGTTTACGGAATTGGGGTGGTACCTGGTAGGTTCATTGATAATTTGTATGAGATTGAGGGCATCAAGCTTAGATTGTAGGGTGGCTGGGGTGTTAAGCATGTTAAAATTTAGGTCGCCTAGCAGCACGAGCTCTGAAGATAGATGGGGGGCAATCAGTTCACATATAGTGTCCAGAGCACAGCTGGGGGCAGAGGGTGGTCTATAGCAGGCGGCAACGGTGAGAGACTTGTTTTTAGAGAGGTGGATTTTTAAAAGTAGAAGTTCAAATTGTTTGGGAACAGACCTGGATAGTAAAACAGAACTCTGCAGGCAATCTTTGCAATAGATTGCAACACCGCCCCCTTTGGCCGTTCTATCTTGTCTGAAAATCTTGTAGTTGGGGATGAAAATGTCAGAATTTTTGGTGGTCTTTCTAAGCCAGGATTCAGACACGGCTAAAACATCCGGGTTGGTAGAGTGTGCTAAAGCAGTGAACAAAACAAACTTAGGGAGGAGGCTTCTAATGTTAACATGCATGAAGCCAAGGCTATTACGGTTACAGAAGTCATCAAAAGAGAGCGCCTGGGGAATAGGAGTGGAGCTAGGTACTGCAGGGCCTGGATTCACCTCTACATCACCAGAGGAACAGAGGAGGAGGAGGATAAGGGTACGGCTAAAAGCTATGAGAATTGGTCGTCTAGAACTTCTAGAGCAGAGAGTAAAAGGAAGTTTCTGGGGGCGATAAAATAGCTTAAAGGAATAATGTACAGACAAAGGTATGGTAGGATGTGAATACAGTGGAGGTAAACCTAGGTATTGAGTGATGATGAGAGAGATATTGTCTCTAGAAACATCATTGAAACCAGGTGATGTCATCGCATATGTGGGTGGTGGAACTGTGAGGTTGGATATGGTATAGTGAGCAGGGCTAGAGGCTCTACAGTGAAATAAGCCAATAAACACTAACCAGAACAGCAATGGACAAGGCATATTTACATTAAGGAGATGCATGCTTAATCGAGTGATCAATAAGGGTCCAGTGAGTAGAGGTTGGTTGGGGTCACGGCGATCCAGACAGCTGGCCGGGTAGATGGCTATCGGTAGCAAGATAGCATAGTATGGAAGTCTATTTGTAGATACCTCGTGCGTTTCCGTCGGTAGGTTAGTGGGGTTCCGTGTGGTAGAGGGGATCAATCCAAATTGGCAAAATAGATATAGTGACCCAGGAAAAAATAAAATAAATAAATAATAATAATAATTGTTCGATATTCTTATTCAGATAGCAGCCGATGAGACAGCTAACGGTTAGCGGGCCCCAGATGAGCGTTCAGGTAACGTTGGGACGGAGGTGCCAGTTGGATAAACTCCCTCGGGCAGATAACGTCGGCAGTCAGTCGTGAAGGCCCGATGGGGCTCCGTATCTGCAGCAACAGCAAAACAAAAACAAAAAAAAAACGGGTCCGGATAGGTGACTGTAGCCCAGGAATGGCTGATGGGACTCCTCAGCTGGCTAGCTCCGGAATGATTTGAGTTTGCTCCGGGATCGACGTAAGCCAATAGTCACACGGTTTGCAGCTAGCTAGCTGCAAATGTCCAGAGCCTGCGGCCGAAATCCGGGGAAACTGAGAGAAAAAAGAAAAAAAAAGTCCCGGAATGCTCCGGTCCGAGTCGCGTTGCACAAAAGTGCCGGTAGATTATCGAGCTAAAGGAATAGCTGATGACCACAAAACGTGGGCAGCTGAAACACCAACGCTAGCCAGCAGACCGGCTAATTTCTGGGCAGCTACAGATTAGCTTCTGGCTAGCTATCGGATAGCTTCTGAATTAGCCCCTGGCTAGCTACCATGGTGGATTTTCAGATTTGAGGATAAATAATACTTTTTTGTAATTGGTGAAGCGGGTTGCAGGAAAGCTTTTGCAGGAAAGCTTTTGTAGTTGAGTTCTTGGATAATAAAATATATAAAAGATATGCGAAGAAAGGTGTAAATATATATATATACAGGACACGACAACACGAAACAGAAATGACGTCTGAACTGCTAAGCCATCTTGGTTTATGTATCAAATTGGAGTGAAAATAATGTGACCTGAAAAAACTGCGAGTGGGGTATCTCGTTTCCTCTTCAGTCTCTGCTGCTACCTTTAATTAACAGAGTCAACAAGTTTGGGAGTAAAGGCCATCTAGTGGCAACTACTCCTAGTGGTGAAAGTAAGAACTGCAATTGAAGCCAGAAAATTAATGCAGTCAAATAGGAGAATAATAATTCTGTCAAATAAATGTTTTTATTTTATTTGATCCTTTATTTATGGAGTCTTGGCAAAATTATCACTTTTTTCACATTTTGTGTTACAAATTGGGATTCAATTTGTAAATTGATATTGTCAACAATATTTACAAACTACTCTGAAAGTGAAAGAATTTTCAATTTTTAAAAAGTTGAATAGAAATTAAATAACTAAAATTGCATACGTATTCAGCCCCTTTAAGGCAAGCCTACATTTTGGCTTAACAAATCGCATAATAAGTTAAATGGGCTCACTCTGTGTGAAATAATAGGGGTTGACATGATTTTTGAATGACTAACCCTTCCTTTGTCTCCCATACATTCAACATCTGTAAGGTATTTGCATTTATTATGGATCCCCCATTGCCAAAGCAGCAGCTACTTCTCCTGGGGTCCAGCAAAATTAAGGCAGTTTATACAATTTTAAAAACATTACAATACATTCGCAGATTTCACAACACACTGTGTGCCCTCAGACCCCTACTGCACCACTACCACATATCTACAGTACTAAATCCATGTGTATGTTATCTTATGTATGTTATCGTGTGTGTGTGTGTGTGTGTGTGTGTGTGTGTGTGCCAATGTTTGTGTTGCTTCACAGTCCCCGCTGTTCCATAAAGTGTTTTTTAAAATCTGTTTTCTGGTGTCCTTTGACAGCTCTTTGGTCTTGGCCATAGTGGAGTTTGGAGTGTGACTGTTTGAGGTTGTGGACAGGTGTCTTTTATACTGATAACAAGTTCAAACAGGTGCCATTAATACAGGTAACGAGTGGAGAACAGAGGAGCCTCTTAAAGAAGAAGTTACGGGTCTGTGAGAGCCAGAAATCTTGCTTGTTTTGTAGGTGACCAAATACTTATTTTCCACCATAATTTGCAAATAAATTCATAAAAAATCCGACAATGTGATTTTCTGGATTTTTTTCCCTCATTTTGTCTGTCATAGTTGAAGTGTACCTATGATGAAAATTACAGGCCTCTCTCATCTTTTTAAGTGGGAGAACTTGCACAATTGGTGGCTGACTAAATACTTTTCTGCCCCACTGTAGATATGGTTAAAGTGACTATGCATATATGATGAACAGAGAGTAGCAGTACCGTAAAAGAGGGGTTGGCGGGTGGTGGGTGGCGGGACACAATGCAGATAGCACGGTTAGCCAATGTGCGGGAGCACTGGTTGGTCGGGCCAATTGAGGTAGTATGTACATGAATGTATAGTTAAAGTGACTATGCATATATGATAAACAGAGAGTAGCAGCAGTGTAAAAGAGGGGTTGGGGGGGGCACAATGCAAATAGTCCGGGTAGACATTTGATTACCTGTTCAGGAGTCTTATGGCATGGGGGTAAAAACTGTTGAGAAGCCTTTTTGTCCTAGACTTGGCACTCCGGTACCGCTTGCCATGTGATAGTAGAGAGAACAGTCTATGACTGGGTTGGCTGGGGTCTTTGACAATTTTTAGGGCCTTCATCTGACACCGCCTGGTGTAGAGGTCCTGGATGGCAGGCAGCTTAGTCCCAGTGATGTACTGGGCTGTACGCACTACCCTCTGTAGTGCCTTGCAGTCGGAGGCCGAGCAATTGTCGTACCAGGCAGGGATGCAACCAGTCAAGATGCTCTCGATGTTGCCGCTGTAGAACCTTTTGAGGATCTCAGGACCCATGCCAAATCTTTTTTAGTTTCCTGAGGGGGAATAGGCTTTGTTGTGCCCTCTTCACGACTGTCTTGGTGTGTTTGGACCATTCTAGTTTGTTGTTGATGTGGACACCAAGGAACTTGAAGCTCTCAACCTGCTCCACTACAGCCCCGTCGATGAGAATGGGGTCTTCCTTTTCCTGTAGTCCACAATCATCTCCTTAGTCTTGGTTACGTTGAGGGATAGGTTGTTATTCTGGCACCACCTGGTCAGGTCTCTGACCTCCTCCATATAGGCTGTCTCATCGTGTAGTGTTGAGTCATCCACATACATAGACATAGACACTCTGGCTTTACTCAAAGTCAGTGGCATGTCGTTAGTAAAAATTGAAAAAGCAAGGGGCCAAAACAGCTACCCTGGGGAATTCCTGATTCTAAATGGATTATATTTGAGAGGCTTCCATTAGAGAACACCCTCTGTGTTCTGTTAGGCAAGTAACTCTTTATCCACATTATAGCAGGGGGTGTAAAGCCATATCACATACGTTTTTCCAGCAGCAGACTATGATCAAAAATGTCAATCTGCACTGAAGTCTAACAAGACAGCCCCCACAATCATGTTATCATCAATGTCTCTCAGCCAATCATCAGTCATCTGTGGAAGTGCTGTGCTTGTTGAGTGTCCTTCCCTATAAGGTCCCTCAGTCAGGTATTGATTTTCAAGCTAGATGCAACTAAAATGACCAGGGACCTTTTCAAAAGCCTCATAAAAAGGGCAGTGATTGGTACTGTAGATGGTTAACAATAACAAATCAGACATTGAATATCTCTTTAAGCATGGTCAAGTTAATAATTATGCTTTGCATTATGTAGTAAACCACCCAGACACATGAAAGATGCAGTTGGCCTTCTGAACTGAACACGAAAAATGTATTCACTTTTTGTCCTAAACGCGAAGCCTTACAGTATGTTTGGGTGAAATCCAACAACACACAACTGAGTAATTGCCTCCTTATTTTCAAGCATGGTGGTGGCTGCATCATGGTATGGGTATGCTTGACATCGGGAAACGGGATGGAGCAAAGCACAAGCAAAATCCTAGATGAAAACCTGCTTCAGTCTGCTTTACACCAGACACTGGGAGAGGAATTCACCTTTCAGTATGACAATAACCTACAACATAAGACCAAATCTACACTGGAGTTGCTTACCAAGAAGACAGGACATGTTCCTGTGTGGCCAAATTACAGTTTAGACCAAAATCTGCTTGAAAATATTTGGAAAGACTTGAAAATAGCTGTCTAGCCATGATCCCACCTTCTTGACAGAGCTTGAAGAATTACGAAAATAATAATGGGCTAATATAATGGGTAATATGTATACCGCTCTTAGACACTTAACCAAGAAGAATCACAGCTGTAATCTTCTGCCAAACATGTATTGACTCAGGGAGCTGAATACTTTGTTGTATTTATATCAATCTAAAAAGGTACATTTTTTCTTCTACTTTGACATTACTGAGTATTTTGTGTAGATTGTTGATTAAAATGTAATCCATTTTAATCCCACTTTGTAACAATACAATGTGAAGAAATCCAAGGGGTATGAATACTTTTGCAAGGCACTGTAAGACAAAAGAAACATGACACAGTGTGTGACTGATGAATCAGAGCAGGAATTGAAGAAATGTAATTCAAATGCTGGAAGTGAATTCTAGAATTGAACAAATAACTATGCAAATGGTAATCATTGGTCGATAACCAGAGTAAGAGGTTACAATAATAGGATTTTGATTCCTATGCAATGTTCTACAAATAGTTCATTTTGTCTTGCTATTATTTTTGGTTGAAGTTTGGTTGAACAGCAAAGCAATCTGAATGGAGAAAGCACAATAAAAACACTTAGAACTAAATTGTTGCCATCCTAGGGCCATGTACTACCCATAAAGCATATTTAGAACTTTATTAGTATTCAGAAACATCAAAAACCAACATAGCATCAAAAATTAAAAAATACAGTTATACGATATTTTGGCCACATCGCTCAGCCCTAGATACACATGGCGTTTGGGCTTGGCTGGGCCATCCTGGCCACAGTCCTGGGCTATCACAGAGGCAGCGGGAGAGAGGGTGCAGTGGGGGAAGCAGAGGGGTGTGGTGGGATCGGAGCTGTTGGAGTAGTCGCTGTTTCTGTTCCTGCTGTCATGGCTGCTCTGCTGCTACTGCTGCTGCTGTTGTTGTGAGTGGTGGTTACGGTGTCTGCCGTGATCTCTGGAGCCCAGGCTGTCCCGTCTGTAGCCCCTCTCCCCTCACTCTCACTCCGAGTGGTGCGAATAATTTGAGGAAGAGTTGGCCTTCTGGTAAGATGACCTTCTAGAGCCGATCCTACTGGCACCATACATCACTCCTGAGTCCTTGTCCCGCTCTGTCCTTGTCCGTCTCTCTGTACCGGTCTGCCAGAGGGGGCTGCTCGTCCTGGAGTGAAGGGGGTGGCATCGCATGTGGGGTAGACCTGGGGCTCATTAGGATGTAAGGGGGCAGTAGGGGGGTACGTGGGCGACCCATGTGATAGCTGTCTTGAGGTGCATGGGGGTCCTCTGGGTAACAGGGAGCTTTGCATGCCCCGGCTGAGGAAGAGACGGCAGAGGAGGAGCATGGGGGGTCCTCTGGGTAACAGGGAGCTTTGCATGCCCCGGCTGAGGAAGAGGCGGCAGAGGAGGAGCATGGGGGGTCCTCTGGGTAACAGGGAGCTTTGCATGCCCCGGCTGAGGAAGAGGCGGCAGAGGAGGAGCAGGAGGGCAACATGTCCAGGGGAGGGTAACCACTGCTGGTCAACGACCCAGTGCTGTATCCAACATGTCTGATAGAAACACAATGACAGAAAGAAGGTTTTGATAATACAAAAGTTGCCACATTGATTGCTATCCTAATGAATAGAAAATATATATAATTTTTACAATAACAATGCGTGTTTAAATGCTCAGCTCTAACTGAGCAGTTATGCCATAACCTCATGTTATTTATTACATTTTTTTTATTTTAAAATAATCTTCCAAAGACAAAAAAAAAGTCACCCCAGCCAATTCACCCCCAAGACTGATCTGGCAACAGCGTACTAACCCGAGTCCTGTGAGAACGAGGAGTTTAGGGTATTCCTCCTCCCTGGGAGGAAGCAGAGGAGACTGGGGTGTAGGGATATTGAGTAGAATAATTATTCATGTCTCCATAAAACACCTATATACTTCAATATCAATCACAAGTTTTTTCCCTACACTCACAAAATCAATGTTAGCTAGCTTGCAACAACTAACCCCTAAACTCTTGCTTAACACAAAGTAGCTAGCTAAAATATGTTTATTCATCTCTGGCACTTAACTCAGCTGACTAACGTTAGCTAGCTAGTAAATAATTGAAATGGACAACCACCACACTAACGTAAGACCCACTGTGTAAATTGTTCCTAGACCATGGTTCTTTTGAAGTCCTTCGATGTCGACTTTGTTGAAAGTCTTGTTGAAGTCTTCTCGTTGAAATCACAGCTAATGTTGCGGACAGGCAGTGAGTGGATCTCTACGGAGGTGTCTACGGATCTAGGGATCTCTCTAGCTAACTGACACTGAAATTGAAATATTTCCCCCCCCCCCCAACGTAAGTGGTACTAGCTAGTTGGTCGGGTGTGTATTGACGTGACGCTATGACGTCCCCTCTTTCCAAGTGCAAGTGTCATGCAGTTTAGACACCAGAAATGTCAGTTTAAGTTAATGCACAATAATTGGGAGTGTACGAGCCCAGAAATCCTTGTTAACGACTAACCGGGTGTAAAAACTGCCAGCTGGAGCCATCTGAGCGGTTGGCTTCTGAACCCTCACCAGCTAATGACTTAATGCTGGCTGTACTTGGGTCTGACCCACTCCAGGCAGTCCGGCAGAAACCAGGCAGATGTCTTCACATCCAGAGCTTTATTCTCTAGGTCACCACCACACAGTTGCACAAACCCACACATCATTGAAGTATCTTTGTGGTTACAGTTAGAAATGGACTTGTGGTTCTGAAAGATAAGAACAGATGCACAGTGTTGGAAACTAAACAATAGGAAGATCTACTCAGGAAGGAATGTCCTAACATTACACCTGAACAGGGATATTCACACAGCGTATCAACATGTGGATAAACATCTCACTGGAGAGAGAGAACTAATTCGTCTGACAGGCTAGATATATGGCCCTCCCTCTCAGGCCTGGTGGAGATCTTATCAGATCTTTCTCTGGGGTCATAAATTATACTGCACCTGCACGAGCTCCAGGTCTGAAACTTCTAATCTAGACTGTTCTAGAGGCTTGCCCCGGCACCTGCAAATGGCAACAATAATGGCTACTATGAAAACGCTGCGGTAGCATGGGTATACAGACTATATCAATTACTCTACACAAATATGCATCTACTGTGCAGATGCTCATGCAATCAAGGCGATACGGGCACTTATGCAATATAAACAACATGGAGTATCTGAACTATACATAAGCTGCAGGATAAGAACATTACTTTAATACAGTTACAGATGTGACAAGGTAACTTAAGGTAAATTACTTGCAGTCAATCATCATTGCGTAGCATAAAACATCCCAACAATAAACCCCACAACTCACTTTCTTGGATGCATGCACAATCTTCCTAGTAAACACAATGAAAAACCTTGGTAGCTCGCCAAAACGTCTTCTTCTTGGAACGACATAAACACTCTGAGCTAGAGTGGGCGGGTGCAGTGTCCAAATGTGCATTCGTGCATGCTGATTGGCTGAAACTTCAGAGTTCTGTTTGACAGCTGAGATGGAGAGATATCCACCCTAACGGGACTCTGGGAAAGGTCAGGTGCAAACTAATGGCCTTTTTTTACATCAGGATTGTACGATCCCAGAAATACTTGTGCCAGTGCGTGGTCAGGAGTGTGCTCCCGCTCACAATAAATTTCACTGAATGTGTATAGGTTGGAAAATACCCAGAAACACCTATTTTCATGCAGTTATCACTGGCTGTCTAACTGCACCCATACCGACCACACTGTCACACACACACACATACGAACACACACACACGCTCAGATACACACTCACAGACACGCTCCTAGACACACACACACACACACACACACACACACACACACACACACACACACACACACACACACACACACACACACACACACACACACACACACACACACACACACACACACACACACACACACACACACACACACACACACACACATATACTCTTCTTCGCCCTGCTGCTGAGCCTATTGATCTACCTCCACAGTGTTCCTGCACACTGTTTCACATTGTTTATAAGGGTCAGTTCTTGTATTCATTTATTAAATATTGTAATACCTTGTCTTTTTTAATTTACTCTTTTGCTCTTGTCTATTTGTGTTACTTTTGCTACCTTACATTTATTCTGCACTGTTGATGAAGAGCTTTAAGTCAGCATTTCATTGTACCGTTACACCCGCTGCATTCTGTGCATGTGACAAACTTTGGTTAGATTTGATCAACATAGTCCTTCATTATCTCTGCAGTTACACAGGGTTCTACTCCATGTATACTGTCTGTCTGTCTCTCTGTCTGCCTGTCTGTGTCTCTCACCCATTGCAGCATTATCACCAACATCTTTGCAATGAACACAACCTATTGACTTGTGCATCAATACTCTTGATGCATATCTTCTTGCATTGAACGCAATGTATGCTCTTCATAGTTCGTGACGCATATCACTTTGCAAAAGGTTCACTTTCTGTGGCTTATCAATTGATACCTGCCTGGTGTGGGAAATGTGTGTTTGAGTCTTTCTCAGAAGATTTTAATAGTTTGCTTCACACCATGTGAAACTCCGGTGGCCAACTTCGTTTAAAGAGGAACTTCAGTACTTTATAACCTCATATTCATTATCTTTACAAGGATACTATGTACTATTTCACTTCAATTGACAGGCATATAGAGACAGTCACGCAGACAGAGCGAGACAGACAGAGACAGACAGATAGACAGTCAGGCAGACAGAGCGAGACAGACAGAGACATGGAGCTGCCTGTCCTTAAGCAGTGTTAAGCCTCTGTTTGTTCCATGCTACATGGTGTTCCACTCTAGCTGGTGTTCCATGCTGCATGGTGTTCCACTCTAGCTGGTGTTCCACTCTAGCTGGTGTTCCATGCTGCATGGTGTTCCACTCTAGCTGGTGTTCCACTCTAGCTGGTGTTCCATGCTGCATGGTGTTCCACTCTAGCTGGTGTTCCATGCTGCATGGTGTTCCACTCTAGCTGGTGTTCCACTCTAGCTGGTGTTCCATGCTGCATGGTGTTCCACTCTAGCTGGTGTTCCATGCTGCATGGTGTTCCACTCTAGCTGGTGTTCCACTCTAGCTGGTGTTCCATGCTGCATGGTGTTCCACTCTAGCTGGTGTTCCATGCTGCATGGTGTTCCACTCTAGCTGGTGTTCCATGCTGCATGGTGTTCCACTCTAGCTGGTGTTCCATGCTGCATGGTGTTCCACTCTAGCTGGTGTTCCATGCTGCATGGTGTTCCACTCTAGCTGGTGTTCCATGCTGCATTGTGTTACACTCTAGCTGATGTTCCATGCTGGTTGGTGTTCCACACTGGGTGGTGTTCCATGCTGGCTGGTTTTCCATTCTGGCTGGTGTTCCACGCTGGCTGGTTTTCCATTCTGGCTGGTGTTCAACGCTGGTTGGTGTTCCATGCTACATGGCTGTTGGCACACATGATGATCCTATCGGTGGAGGCTTTTAGAGCGCTCGATAGGAGCACAAGCAGGGTTCGTCCATAAGGGACAACCAGGCATCCTCAACCTCAGCAATGGCCCTCCAAGGGAGCACAATCAAATGTTTGTTCAGCTTGCCCTCCTCTTTCGCTCTCTCGCTCTTGCTCTCTCCTGGTGGCCAAGTCAGTCAGGTCTCTACTATGTGAAGCAGTGACAGAGAGACTAAACTGGGCCTGACCCCAGAGTTCTACTCCATGTCTGTCTGTCTGTCTGTCTGTCTGTCTGTCTGTCTGTCTGTCTGTCTGTCTGTCTGTCTGTCTGTCTGTCTTTTTACTTCACTAAACACAGGTCAAACACCACTTAGTCACTTACATTAAACAATGCCATCTCTCTCTCTCTCTCTGTGTGTGTGCGTGTCTGCGTGCCTGCAGTCATGTGTGCCAGTGTCTGACCAGGCACCCTGTCTACAGCCTAACTGTACACATGCATGTGTGCATTTGAGTGCGTGCAAACAATGTGCAGGTGTTGAGATACAGAGATTTGTGTCTTTAAGAATGAGTGCCCTAGGTCAAGTGTCCATTACCAATAACAGAAAAATAGGGGCACATCTTTAACCATTATATATTATCTTAATCCACTGTCTATCAAACTGTCAGTCAGCTCTCCAATGGCTGATAGGAGTAAATGTATTTTATTTTATTTGTTTTTCATTTAACCTTTATTTAACTAGGCAAGTCAGTTAAGAACAAATTCAATGACGGCCAAACCCAGATGACGTTGGGCCAATTGTGCGCCGCCCTTAGGGACGCCCAATCCCGGCCGGATGTGATACAGCCTGGATGTGTGTGTGTGTATGTGTATGATAATAGCTTTAATAGGATTTGCTGGAGAGAAGTAGCTGACAGGGGAATATAGCAGAAACCATGCTAGATGGTCATATATACATTTTACGAGAAAGAGAGGCAGAGAGAGCGCATTAAAAGACCTTTCACTTCTGCTTTTTACAAAGGCGCTGCACCGCGGCTGACCCTTTGCTTTCAACCCTTTCGGGTGTGTGTGCGTGCGTGCTTGTGTGTATGAGCAAGAGAGAGAGAAATGTCTAAGATGAGTATGAAAATATTTCCCAAAGCTCTCTCTCTGGGTTGAACCTGAGTTGATAAGAGGTTTCCTACAGGATGTGTGTTTGGTGCCACCTGTGGTTCACCAAGAGACACCAGCTGCTCTGATACAGCATCGACTGGTAGAATGGATCTGGGGCTTCAGAGGCAGAGGGGAGAGGGGGAAAGGAAATTAAAGGAGAGGAGAGGGTAAGAAATGAGAGGAGAACAGGGGAGAAGAATTGAGAAAACAGAAGAGATGAGATACGAGGTGAAGAGAGGAGAGGAGATACGAGGTGAAGAGAGGAGAGGAGATAAGAGGTGGAGAGGAGAGGAGATAAGAGGTGAAGAGAGGAGAGGAGATAAGAGGTGAAGAGAGGAGAGGAGATAAGAGGTGAAGAGAGGAGAGGAGATAAGAGGTGAGGAGAGGGAAGGACAAAAGAGAAGATAATAAGAAAGGAGGTTATTTATAACTAAAAGCAATGGTCCAATCTGCTCTCCTCCCAGTTTCCATTCAGAGCGGAGAGGTAGTAACAGCTGAAGCCAAACTTCATCCATTCTTGCAAACAGTACCCTTTGACCATTAAAGACTTTCAGTCTTTCTGTTTCTCTCTGTAACTAGTCTCTCTCTTTAATCAGGTTGTTGTGGCTGGTCTCTAGCTGGTTTCGCTCTTTAGCCAGGTTGTTGTAACTGGTCATTTGGTTTGTATGATAGACTAACAGACTTATGATCCCAGCCAGTAGGAGAGCACACAGCAGCCCCAGACACACTGCACCAACTCCCGAGGGTTTCTTCCACCACTGAAAAGATACTGAATGTTGACCACCAACTCCATCCTTCTTGTTGGGCTTGACGGATCTTACACTGACATAATCATCATCAATATCGTCATCATCAATATCCATGGAGTTCATTGATTTTTATTTTTTATTTTTTTTTACCGTTATTTTACCAGGTAAGTTGACTGAGAACACGTTCTCATTTGCAGCAACGACCTGGGGAATAGTTACAGGGGAGAGGAGGGGGATGAATGAGCCAATTGTAAACTGGGGATTATTAGGTGACCATGATGGTTTGAGGGCCAGATTGGGAATTTAGCCAGGACACCGGGGTTAACACCCCTACTCTTACGATAAGTGCCATGGGATCTTTAATGACCTCAGAGAGTCAGGACACCCGTTTAACGTCCCATCCGAAAGACGGCACCCTATACAGGACAGTGTCCCCAATCACTGCCCTGGGGCATTGGGATATTTTTTAGACCAGAGGAAAGAGTGCCTCCTACTGGCCCTCCAACACCACTTCCAGCAGCATCTGGTCTCCCATCCAGGGACTGACCAGGACCAACCCTGCTTAGCTTCAGAAGCAAGCCAGCAGTGGTATGCAGGGTGGTATGATTAAATCCAGATAAAGTTGAAAATGATTAACCTAATGCACAGGAGGTTGGTGGCATCTTTATTGGGGAGGACGAGCTCATAGTAATGGCTGGAGCTGAATGAGTGGAATGGTATCAAATACATCAAACACATGGTTTTGTGCCATTCCATTCGCTCCATTCCAGCCATTATTATGAGCTGTCCTCAAATACATGCACTTTTTCTGTTACCTCAGTTGCAGGTCTGTATCTGTCCGGTATGTTCACTGCACTACTCTGGTCTATGTCTGTGACTAACTGTAAGTAACACTGCTTTAACTGTCAACCAAAAAGAAAGGCAAACTGTCAATCCTGTCAAAACAACAGGACACTGACGGAGAGCCACGTGACTTCCACCAAATTCCCCCCAAAACAGGAATCAGTAAGTTCACACCTCCTTATATACTCTTATTGTGCTTCGGTTTTGCCAGACGATGAGATTAGTCTGTGTTGGTCATCTGTGTGAAAAGGTATTCAGAAGTAATGCGTCAGTCAGCTGTTTGTTCACCCACACCTGCCCGCAATTGCTAAAAACCCATCTGCAACCGCCCGACTTTATGTGATAAAGTGAAAATCTGAGGCCCGTACCAAAACCCTAACCTGCAAACATAGAAAATGGTTCCCAACCTTTTTCTGTTACTTCACCACCAACTAGGTGTGGTATCCCAAGGACCCCTAGGGGTAATTGTCCTATCTACAGGGGGTACTTGAGAAGTCTCGTGAGACCATAGGCCTACTGGGATAATGCACTTAAGGGGGTACTTCAGGGGTACTCCGGGCGTTGCAAAATTCAGATATTTTGTATTTATTTTGATTGAGCCTTTATTGAATAAGGCAAGTCAGTTCAATAAAGGTTAAATACTTTTTTTTTTTTTAAATGAACTGCATTTTGCTCTGCCCGGAGTACCCCTGATGTACCCCCTTATGTGCGTTTTACAATTAGGCCTATGGTCTCATGAGTTTTCTCAAGTACCCCCTGTAGATAGTACAATTACCCCTAGGGGTCCTAGTACCCCTGGTTGGGAACCACTGCCCTAGAAGACTAAACAAACCCTTGTTCACCAGAAAATATGTCATACACCCATAGAATGAATGCTTCAATCTAGTTGATATCTGCACAATTTTCTCTTTCATCTCTGCTTCTCTCACCCAGCAAAGGTTTTTGGACCGGGAGAAAATGCAACATTTCCAAATATTTGACCGGTTTTAAGGGAAATAAAAGCTATGGAAACAACCCAACATGTAAGATTTCAGTTCGGCTTTTTGATGCATATTTTTTTGTGGTTGAAATACTATCAGCTTTTATGATGCTCATAAAGATAACAATTTCGCAGGTTTCCTCTTTTTGAATTCAACTCCGACATTGTCCTTTTTGCCTCTGTAGATCAAAGTGAACTTTTTTTGCCTAAGTTCCTGAAAGCATTTGGCATGTGCCATGTATTTGGCACACGTACAGTTAGGCCCTAAAGCTTACTCTTATGCCCTAATTCCAGATACAAATAATGAAAGAAACATCTCAATGTAGTCTATAGATGTGAATTACACAAGAATGATACACGTACAGTATATGCTCTAAATCCATGTTATTTTAGTCCGGTGTTGAGGTTACTCTGTGTGAGTCATCTGTGTGAGTAGTTATTCAGAGATGCGTGTTTAGCAGAGACAGACACTCAGGCAGACAGAGACAGACATGAAATAAAAAGTATATTTTGGTATTTACAGTGTTTACATAATCAACATGAGAACTTTTCAAATAGATTTTCCAACATGAAGAATTTCTTAGCTGTGTGAATGGTCAGTGAACTATTTAGGTAATGCCTTGCAGTCCTACTATAAACACATTGTTTTGAAGCATTACCATCCAGTGAAATGTCCCAGTGGTTAGGCCATAATGGGAGAATGAGTCAATCTATAAAGTACATCATGTGACTTTTTATTCAATTTCTGCCTGCTTACTTTTCCCTTCTGATAACAGTCCCTCTCAACAAGATCTCACAGTCTCACTGCAGAATTAGATCTTCATCCACGTTCTCCAAACGTCAAATTTTGAAGTTGCTCCAAACTGCACATTTTAAAGTGTTTTGTTGCTCCTGGTGCTCTGTACCGTTCCATAAAGGTTACGTTTAGGCACTCATTCCGTATTGGTTAAGGTGAGGGTTAAGGTTTGGGATGGGGTTAAAACATTAAGTTAGTCACTCAATCCGTATAAGGTGAGGGTTAATGTTAAGGTTTGGGAAGCTTGTGGAAGGCTACCCGAAACGTTTGATCCATGTTCAACAATTTAAAGGCAATGCTACCAAATACTAATTGAGTGTATGTGAACTTCTGACCCACTGGGAATGTGATTAAATAAATAAAAGCTAAAATAAACCATTCTCTCTACTATTATTCTGACATTTCACATCATTAAAATAAAGTGGTGATCCTCACTGACCTAAGACAGGGAATTCTTACTAGGATTAAATGTCAGGAATTGTGAAAAACTGAGTTAATGTTTTTGGCTAAGGTGTATGTAAACTTACTACTTCAACTGTGTGTGTGTGTGTGCGTGTGTGTGTGTGTGCGTTCGTGTGTGTGCGTTTGTGTGTGCCCTGTTATAGAGACCCAGACAATCCCCTCCATCTCTCTGAGTGACTGAATCACAACGTCTCAAACGGATGAATAGAAAACATCTTGAGGTTTCCTCTCTGGTGGCACATGCGTTGACAGAGCATTGTTCATATTTAACAGTAACTTCACTTTTCCAAGAATAATTTGTTTTCACTGTGGTGTTGAGCAATGTGAAAAGTTGGTGTTAGGTGGGTTTGAGTTAAGATAGAATGGACTCTTGCTATTTTTTCTCTCCCCCTCCCTCCCTCCCTCTTTCTCTCTCTATCTCTCTCTTTTCCTTTCCCCCCTCCCTTCTCCCCCACTCTCTCTCTTTGTCTCTCTCTTTCTCTCTTTCTCTCTCTTTGTCTCTCTCTTTGTCTCTCTGTAACAGTCCTGACCTATTTATGTTAGTTTTTATGTGTTTATGGTCAGGGCATGTGTTTTGGGTGGGCAGTCTATGTTATCTGTTTCTATGTTGGTTTCGGTTTGCCTGGTATGGCTCTTGATTAGAGGCAGGTGGTTTGCATTTTCCTCTAATCAAGAGTCATATTTAGGTAGGGCATTCTCACTGTGTGTTTGTGGGTGATTGTCTCCTGTGATGTCTTCGTTATGTTAGATGTATTCACTTTTGGAGCTGTTTGGCTGTTCGTATGTTTCGATGTCCGTTCCTGTTCGTGAGTTTACGTTTGTCCATGTAAGTTTATGTTCAGGTTGCGTGTACGTCGTTTTCTTATTTTGTAGTTTGTTAAAGTGTTTTGTTTCGTGTCATCAGTTTTCGTTATAAAGATGGCATATTTCCCTGACTCCGCATATTGGTCTGAAGATCCTTCTCTCCTCACCTCGTCCGAGGATGAGGAAAGCGACACCCATTACAGAATCACCCACCAAAATACAGAGACCAAGCGGTATGGGAATGCTAAACGGAGTAAGGGACAGAAGAAGGAGCAATGGACATGGGACGATGTATTGAATGGAAAAGGTGTCTACACATGGGAGGAGATCCTAGCAGGTAGAGATCGCCTTCCATGGGAACAGCTGGAGGCACTTAGGAGAGCGGAGGCTACCGGAGAGAGGAACCGGAATTATGAGGGAACGCGTCTGGCACGGAAGCCGAAAAAGCCTGTGAGTAACTCCCAAAAATTTCTTGGGGGGGGGCTAAAGGGTAGTGGGCCAAGGGCAGGTAGGAGACCTGCGCCCACTTCCCAGGCTAACCGTGGAGAGCGGGAGTACGGGCAGACACCGTGTTACGCAGTAGAGCGCACGGTGTCTCCTGTACGTGTGCATAGGCCGGTGCGGGTTATTCCACCTCCCTGCACTGGTAGGGCGAGATTGGGCATTGAGCCAGGTGTCATGAGGCCGGCTCAACGCGTCTGGTCTCCAGTGCGTCTCCTCGGGCCGGCATACATGGCACCTGCCTTACGCATGGTTTCCCCGGTTCGCCTGCATAGCCCAGTGCGGGCTATTCCACCTCGCCGCACTGGCAGGGCGACCGGGAGCATTCAACCAGGTAAGGTTGGGCAGGCTCAATGCTCAAGAGAGCCAGTACGCCTGCACGGTCCGGTATTTCCGGCGCCACCTCCCCGCCCCAGCCTAGTACCTACAGTGCCTACACTACGCACTAGGCTACCAGTGCATTTCCAGAGCCCTGTTCCTCCTCCACGCACTCTCCCTATAGTGCGTGTATCCAGTTCAGTGCCTCCAGTTCCGGCCCCACGCACTAAGCCACCTGTGCGTCTCCTAAGTCCTGTACACACTGTCACTTCTCCCCGTACTAGTCCTGAGGTGCGTGCCCTCAGCCAGGTGCCACCAGTGCCGGTACCACGCACCAGGTATAGAGTACGCTTTGAGAGTTCAGTGTGCCCTGTCCCTGCTCCACGCACTAGTAGGAAGGTGCTTATCATTAGCCCGGTGCCTCCAGTTCCGGCACCACGCACCAGGTCTACAGTGCGCCGTATACGGCCAGAGCCATCCGTCTCCCCAGCGCCATCTGAGCCATCCGTCTCCCCAGCGCCATCTGAGCCATCCGTCTCCCCAGCGCCATCTGAGCCATCCGTCTCCCCAGCGCCATCTGAGCCATCCGTCTCCCCAGCGCCATCTGAGCCATCCGTCTGCCAGGAGCCTGCAAAGCCGCCCGTCTGCCATGAGCCTGCAAAGCCGCCCGTCTGCCATGAGCCTACAGAGCCATCCGCCAGACAGGAGCCGCTAGAGCCGTCAGCCAGACAGGAGCCGCTAGAGCCGCCCGCCAGACAGGATCTGCCAGAGCCGCCAACCAGACAGGATCTGCCAGAGCCGCCAACCAGACAGGATCTGCCAGAGCCGCCAACCAGACATGATCTGCCAGAGCCGCCAGAGAGCCATGAGCAGCCAGAGCCGTCAGAGAGCCATGAGCAGCCAGAGCCGTCAGAGAGCCATGAGCAGCCAGAGCCGTCAGAGAGCCATGAGCAGCCAGAGCCGTCAGAGAGCCATGAGCAGCCAGAGCCGTCAGAGAGCCATGAGCAGCCAGAGCCGTCAGAGAGCCATGAGCAGCCAGAGCCGTCAGAGAGCCATGAGCGTCGAGAGCCGTCAGCCTGCCATGAGCGTCGAGAGCCGTCAGCCTGCCATGAGCGTCGAGAGCCGTCAGCCTGCCATGAGCGTCGAGAGCCGTCAGCCTGCCATGAGCGTCGAGAGCCGTCAGCCTGCCATGAGCGTCGAGAGCCGTCAGCCTGCCATGAGCGTCGAGAGCCGTCAGCCTGCCATGAGCGTCGAGAGCCGTCAGCCTGCATGGACCTGCCAGAGCCGTCCAAACAGGACCTGCCAGAGTCCTTCAGCCGGGATCTGCCCCTTGTCCCGGTGTTGCCCCTTGTCCCGGTGTTGCCCCTTGTCCCGGTGTTGCCCCTTGTCCCGGTGCTGCCCCTTGTCCCGGTGCTGCCCCTTGTCCCGGTGCTGCCCCTTATTCCAGTGATGGTCCTTATCCTGGTGCTGCCCCTTGTTCTGGTGCTGCCCCTTGTCCCGGTGCTGCCCCTTGTCCCGGTGCTACCCCTTGTCCCGGTGCTGCCCCTTGTCCTGGTGCTAGCTGTTTATTTAGGGGAAGGTAGTGTTAGGGTGGGCATTAGAAGGGGTAGAAAGAAGAGGGGAGTGACTATGGTGGTATGGGGACAGCGTCCTGAACCGGAACCACCACCGTGGTCAACTGCCCACCCGGACCCTCCCCTGGACTTTGTGCTGGTGCGCCCGGCGTTCGCACCTTGGGGGGGGGGTACTGTAACAGTCCTGACCTATTAATGTTAGTTTTTATGTGTTTATGGTCAGGGCATGTGTTTTGGGTGGGCAGTCTATGTTATCTGTTTCTATGTTGGTTTCGGTTTGCCTGGTATGGCTCTTGATTAGAGGCAGGTGGTTTGCATTTTCCTCTAATCAAGAGTCATATTTAGGTAGGGCATTCTCACTGTGTGTTTGTGGGTGATTGTCTCCTGTGATGTCTTCGTTATGTTAGATGTATTCACTTTTGGAGCTGTTTGGCTGTTCGTATGTTTCGATGTCCGTTCCTGTTCGTGAGTTTACGTTTGTCCATGTAAGTTTATGTTCAGGTTGCGTGTACGTCGTTTTCTTATTTTGTAGTTTGTTAAAGTGTTTTGTTTCGTGTCATCAGTTTTCGTTATAAATAAAGATGGCATATTTCCCTGACTCCGCATATTGGTCTGAAGATCCTTCTCTCCTCACCTCGTCCGAGGATGAGGAAAGCGACAGCTCTTACACTCTCTCTCCCTTTGTCTCTCTGTTTTCCCCTCTCCTCTCTCTCTCTGTCTCTCTCTCTCTCTCTCTCTCATGTTGGTTGAGTAATTCAGGCTTCCATGTGGAACAGTGACAGGGTTCTCTTCCATGTCAACTGTTTGTTTGTTAGCTTCACTAAACACAGGTCAAATACCACTTAGTCACAAACAACATCATTAGGTATCTGCTTAATGTACCCCCCAGAACACATGTTGGAGGAAATGAATTCCAAGCAGTGGGTCAGTTGCCTGTACAGCTCAGGGTGGAACATCTGAAGCTGAACCACATGTATAATATAACTTCACTTTAACGTGTTTTCCCCTGGGATGTATTCAGTGCATATTTACCCCCATTGAATCAAATCAAATCAAAATCCCTTACAGAATTACAGTCAACAATGTTGTTGTTGTGTGTGTTTGATTTCAAAGCCTAACTGTACACATGCATGTGTTCATTTCAGTGCGGTTACACAATGCATGCATGTTTATAATAAATCTTGGCTGACCCTGTGCTGCTAACACCTTCGGTTGTGTTTGTTTGTGTGTGTGTGCATTGTTTTTGAATTTGTCCAATGGAAATTCTCGTTTGCCACTGATGATTACACCCTAGATCAGCTAGAGGCAGGCAAGAGTGTGCAAGTCTGTAGTGAATGTGTCACTGTCTGTCACCGTGATTACAAAAATTATTCTCTCAACCTGTGCACCTACGTTGTATACTTTCATTCATAGGCTAGGTTGTAGCAACCTCATGATGGATATAGGGAACATTTGAGTATCATGTAGTAGCCTAAACCTATCAATGTAACGTTGAGCTGGGTGAATGGAATATGAATGACAGTTATCCAATATGCTGTAATAGAAATAAGACCAGGATCATCTTAAATGACACCGACCGCCACTGTCGTGCAGAGAACACACAGACACACACACACACACACACACACACACACACACACACACACACACGCTCAGACACACACACACACACACACACACACACGCTCAGACACACACACACACACACACGCTCACACACACACGCTCAGACACACACACACACACGCTCACACGCACACACACACACACACACACACACACACACGCACACACACACACACTCACACACACACACGCTCAGACACACACACACACACGCTCAGACACACACGCTCAGACGCACACGCTCTCACACACACACACACACACGCTCAGACACACACACACACACGCTCAGACACACACGCTCAGACGCACACGCTCAGACACACGCGCTCAGACGCACACGCACACACACACACACACACACACGCTCAGACACACGCTCAGACACATGCTCAGACACACGCGCTCAGACACACACGCACACACACGCACACACACACACGCACACACACACACGCACACACACACACACACACACACACACACACACACACACACACACACACACACACACCACCATGACCAACAACAACATGTCATCATAATCAATATTTTATCTAGAAAAACAGTGTGTTTTTATCCTCTGTTGTCCCTCTGATCTCAAATCAGATCAATACCTGGGGCTCTGATTGTGACCAAGGTCATCCAACCTCTGACCCTTATCAATCTAACCTCTAATACATATAATCACATGTAATAACACCTGATACAGGTTGCCTCCAGTCCACCATCCAGTGTCCCACCGCTGTAATGAGACCCTGTCCATGTAGTTAGAGGATAATCATGGACCCTATTATACCATATTGTATAATTAACTATATAAATCGTTGCACAACAACACTATCCAGTCCACTGTCATGTGAGAGATCCATGTTACCGTAATGCAATGTTGACTTATTATGGTATTGTAATCATACTTTATTAAGATAACATCACTTTATTGTTCAATTGCACACAAGGTCCAACAGAAATTTGAGTTATTCTTTTAACCCAACAGCCAAAAGACACCCATACATACACATACACTTACAGGTTTAGGAGAGGTGTGGGGGGATGCCTTGCTCAAGGGCACACCGGCTGGCAATGGCATCTAGGATTTGATACCAGCATCCCTCCGGTTGCAAGTTCACTTCCCGCCAGATTAAAGTATTAGTCAATTGTAAGTATTATACGTCATTTCTCAACACTCTTTGACTCCTAGTGACGATTTCATAGAATGAGAAATGACAATGTTACTGACCTTTACTGACCCTGCCCACATCTGATTGGCCCAGGCTCTTTTGGCAGACATGTGACTGGCCATTCTCAACATGTCACTACAAAAACTCCCAATCATGACTTGGAGTTGAATCGCCAATTTCTGTCTCAGATGAATGCTGCCCTCTGCTGCATATGGTATGATACTGTCACGACTACTTCAAACAATCTGGGGAAAGCCTATCTCAAAGGAAACGTGTGTCTGGGAAGGCTACTGAGAAATGTTACCTACTTTGAATGGATAAACAACTCCACTTCTCAACTAGTATGGAAACATCTACTTCACGCAGGTCTGCTCTATCCAGCCTGTAATGTTTTCCATGTTTTGACAGCTCTAGATTTCCACGTTCAGCTCTAGGTTGAGCAGGTAGTGTGAAGTAGAGCAGGCCAGACTCTAGTGGATGACATAATAATTCTGCATATTTGAAATGGTCAAAATATGGCATCCTGGTTTATTTTATTTCCGTAGGAATTTCCTATCGTCCACTAGGGGCAACGCAAGCACCTATTACCAGCTAGTGGGCCTCACGACAGAGCTACGGCTCGGAGGATCTTGGGTTCAATCCCAGAGCTTGTCACTCATTTTAATATGGAGTTTTTTTTAATGTTTTAGCAGATGCCTATTTATTTCTGCATCAACACACTCACTCATAACAAATTTTAAGCAAGCTAGTTACAGTGACTCCTAAAGACATGATTGACATCAGGAAAAGAGAGTAGGCTATCAGCTGACCATTGATGATTGATGTAAATCTGCTAGTTAGCTAGCTCAATAGTTTTTTTTTACTGAATGTGAGTCATCTTCAATGCTCTTAAATAATAACTTCATCATATAGCCATGATATTTGGCTGGCTGGCTAGAGGCTTGTGTCACGTTCCTGACCGGTTTTCTGTTATTTTGTATGTGTTAGTCGGTCAGGGCGTGAGTTTGGGTGGGCAGTCTATGTTATGTGTTTCTATGTTGGTAAAGGGTGACCTGATATGGTTCTCAATTAGAGGCAGGTGGTTTTCATTTCCTCTGATTGAGAGCCATATTAAGGTAGGTGTTTCCACATTGTTTGTTGTGGGTGGTTGTCTCCTGTGTCAGTGTCTGTGTATGTTACGCCACACGGGACTGTTTCGGTTTGTTTGTTCGTTCGTTCGGTTTATGTAGTCTGTTCCTGTTTCATGCGTTCTTCGTGTCATGTAAGTTCTTATGTTCAGGTGCGTCTATGTTGTTTTGTAGTTTGTTAAAGTGTTTTCGTGTTTTTTCGTCTTTACTTTAATAAATCATGTCATATCACGACGCTGCATATTGGTCATCTGATCCATCTCTCCTCGTCCGAGGAGGAGGAAGAGCTAGAGAATCGTTACAGCTTGTGTGGATATTTTAGTATATGGTGGTTAGCTAGAGTCTAGACTACCTGTGTTCAGTGCTTCATTTGTACCAGAATGCATACAGAAATCTCCTTTATAATAAAGCATTGCATGCATATCAGTGCATTTGCATAGTGGCATAGAGCAGTAGAGTAGAGGCGCTTGCACACATGGGGAACATTTTTATTAGCATGGGGTCCGGGAAAAAATGGGCCTTTTTATAAACGCATTTCGTGCAATTATACGTCCTTTTACATGACTGGAGGCTGGCAAAATCTATTTTACAGCACAAATGATAGAAATGACAGACTACTTTGACACTGACAAACTAAGAATCTAAGTTCAATAAAAACAACCTTGTCTTGAATCCACCAAGAGCTCAGGCCTCGGTCTGTGGAGACACACATATGAGGAGGCAATTATAGTCCTAAAAAAGCTTTCCAGTTTCACTGACTCAGATGCTCAGATCACTCTCCGGCGATGGCTTATGAGCTCATGCCAAAGGCATTTCTCTCCTGTCCACAGCTAGGCTATTTTTTTCAAAGAATAGCCTCTTCTGAATTATTTAATTTCTTTCTAAACCGACCAACCTCATCTCATAGACTAGAAGTAAAATAGTAAATGTGAATCCAGGACACTGAAATTAGTATGATATGTTACGTTTGGTATGGTTACATAAGACAGAAGGTCCCACAATAACGCCTGTGCGTTTTGTATGTCTAACCCCTTTTAAACTTTGTGTGTTTTAGCTACAGAAGTGAATCAATGGATTGATAAATATCTGTTCATGTGCCTAACAGAAAGGGTAGTCATTTTTTCACATTTAATACATAGCAACGGGAAGTTTCCTTATAAGTTGAGTAGTAGCAAAACAATACAGGAAATTCAATGAGCAGCCCAACCCTAAATTTGACCTATGCACATCAATAGCATGTCCAGTAACCTGAGTTTGCGGTAAAAGCCTTGTGTAATATCTCAAATTTAAGGTTAGGCTGTTAATTAGATGTTTTTTTAATGTTTTACTCCTATTTCCATGCCATGGGACCATGTTAGATTGTGTTGAAGGAAGTGAATGAAATTAATTCTATGTGGAAAAAACAAATCATGGGGAAGAGCCCCCCAGTCCAGAACCCCCCCCCCAAATCTCCAATCAAAGTTATTCCCCTGTCTGTCACCATGTGCTGTGTCTAATGTTTATAATGTGGAGTCATACACAGTCAGAGAATCTAAATATTTACAGATGCAGGTTTACCATTGTGTGCTGCTAGTTTGGCCAGGTCTCACTTGTAAAACAAGTGTCTACTCTCAATGAGAGAGAGAGAGAAAGAGAGACTCACCATCCAGGAATTTCAAAGTTACAACAGGTTGTGGAAATACTCATTTGTTTCTAGAAATGATATCTAAAATATGTCCAATATTTCTCAGACCTCTCACAGTAAATTAATTGGCTATTGATTGTTTTCTTGATATTTCCACTCCTTACAGTAAGATTTTTTTTCCTATTGACTAAAATAGGCGGTGCATTTTTATAACTATTTCATATAAACTATTAATGAATAATGAACTTTATTATTATTTTATCATCCAACCTTTATGTAAGGATGACAATCCCTTAAATTGTTGATATTTCCATCCATTCATACAATTATGTCATAGAGACTATAGTCCATGATATTTCATGCCCAGTGTTAACTGTATGATTAAGCTGTGAGCCCACTGCACCCTTTGTAAATAGCACCCTAAACAATGCATGCGTTTGTGTGTGACCACTGAAAGGTTGAGGTCAGGCATCATGAGTTTGTGATGGGCGGGGATTCTCCTGAAAGCTAATGACGGAACAGTCAGCCCAAACTGCTTCGAAATACAATACATTTTTATGAATGTCTTTCTCTCTCTCTCCTCTGTTTACATTTCTCTCTCTCAATCTCTCTCTCTCCCTCCCATCGTGCTCTCCCTCTCTCTCCCTCTGTTTACATTTCTCTCTCTCAATCTCTCTCTCTCCCTCCCATCGTGCTCTCCCTCTCTCTCCCTCTGTTTACATTTCTCTCTCTCAATCTCTCTCTCTCCCTCCCATCGTGCTCTCCCTCTCTCTCCCTATGTTTCTCTTTCACTGAAACTTTATTGGAGCAGGTTCTTTTGTTTGCCAGTTCTAATGGAACTCTTTCATTCCTTCAGCCTCCAGTGTTATTTCAACACTTTCCTTTGATTCAAACCGCTTGAACAGCATCACAAAAGGAGGTCCCAATGCTAACGTAAGGTAAGAGTTTCAACAGTTAAACAATTTCCTGTAACATCAGAAACTGTAGGAGGTCTTAGAAAAGCGTCCTCCTCCCTCTCATACACTCTCCTCCCACCACTTCTTCGCTCTCAAGCCAAAGGTACCTCAGTCTTTCTTTTCTCCCAGGACCGGATAGTTCCAGACCCTCAGCCCAGTCGTTCACCCCAGGAATCCTTCAGGTATTTGGGCCAGGGATTAGAGATTCTCCCCTTAGGAGACCATGGTCTGGGGGGGATAAGGTGGAGAGGAGTATTATGCTCTGCAGTATACAACGCCGTTCAGGTCACGGTCGTCTTGGTTATTTGACGCGTTAAATAGTCTTATTTGATTTATCATTCATTTTGACAAACAAGTGTTCATTTTGACAAACAAGACCTGAACGGCCTTTCATACTGTTGTAGAGGTTTGGGGTAAAGAGCTAGCCTAAAGCCTGGGATACAGACAGTCACTTGTAAATGTTTATCTACTAATTCATCTGGTATGGAGCCTACACATGTAGGATCTTAATTTGATCACCCTCTTGCTGGAGAACTTAAACGTTTGTAATTTCCACTTTGAAAAGTATCAACCCCTACAAAACGTCCACTAATTATAATCCACATAATAGTTCACTTTTCCTGTTGCTGCAGGATATTATTCCTGCTGTAGCAAACTGGCTCAAATTAAGATCCAACATCTGTATCATATCATGTTTTCTACAGCAGTATTTGTGTTATAGGAGAGATTTATGTTGGTCTGTCTTCTGTTAAATAGTATTATTATGAGAAGAGAGGAGAAGCTGTTAAAATTACTGTGTTGAAAGGGAGTGTCTTTCTGTCATCTACAGTTAGTCGTGAGGAAATCCTTGTTAGGGTGTGGCACTACTTGTGTACTTACATTGATAATGTGAGTTCATGAATACATGATGAGATAGCACAGAGCTGGAGGAAATTGACTGGCCGTATTTACTCTGAGTAGGAGCCAACTCAGGGTAGAGTTCACAGGAGGTTGGTGGCACCTTAATTGGGGAGGATGGCTCGTGGTAATGGCTGGAGCGGAATGAGTGTAATGGTGTAAAAAAAAACATCAAATTTCCATGTGTTGGATGCCATTCCATCCACTCCGTTCCAGACATTATTATGAGCCATCATTATGAGCCCCCGTCAGCAGCCTCCACTGGTAGAGTGTAAACACTGACACACAACCTCAGTATGTTTACTGTACAGGCTCACAACAAAAACAAAAAAAGAAGAAGTCTTTTTTAAATTTTACCCCCTTTTTCATGGTATCCAATTGTTAGTAATTTCTATCTTGTCTCATCGCTACAACTCCCGTACCGGGAGAGACGAAGGTCGAAAGCCATGCGTCCTCCGAAACACAACCCAACCAAGCCGCACTGCTTCTTTAACACAGCGCGCCTCCAACCCAGAAGCCAGCCGCACCAATGTGTCGGAGGAAACACCGTGCACCTGGCGACCTTGGTTAGCATGCACTGCGCCCGGCACGCCACAGGAGTCGCTGGTGCTCAATGGGACAAGGATATCCCTACCGGCCAAACCCTCCCTAACCCGGACGACGCTATGCCAATTGTGCATCGCCCCACGGACCTCCCGGTCACGGCCGGCTGCGACAGAGCCTGGGCGCGAACCCAGAATCTCTGGGGGCACAGCTAGCGCTGCGATGCAGTGCCCTAGACCACTGCGCCACCCGGGAGGCCTCAGACTCACAACTTAATATAGCTTGAATATATAGTTACAGTACGCAATTTCATACTATAGAAAAACACAACCATACTAACAGCTTTACTGTACAATACAGATACACTACTTCAGAATGCAGATGTATTATTCACTACAATACAGATACACTACTTCAGAATGCAGATGTATTACTCACTACAATACAGATACACTACTTCAGAATGCAGATGTATTATTCACTACAATACAGATACACTACTTCAGAATGCAGATGTATTACTCACTACAATACAGATACACTACTTCAGAATGCAGATGTATTACTCGCTACAATACAGATACACTACTTCCGAATGCAGATGTATTACTCACTACAATACAGATACACTACTTCAGAATGCAGATGTATTATTCACTACAATACAGATACACTACTTCAGAATGGAGATGTATTACTCACTACAATACAGATACACTACTTCAGAATGCAGATGTATTACTCACTACAATACAGATACAATACTTCAGAATGCAGATGTATTACTCACTACAATACAGATACACTACTTCAGAATGCAGATGTATTACTCACTACAATACAGATACACTACTTCAGAATGCAGATGTATTACTCACTACAATACAGATACTCTACTTCAGAATGCAGATGTATTATTCACTACAATACAGATACACTACTTCAGAATGCAGATGTATTACTCACTACAATACAGATACTCTACTTCAGAATTCAGATGTATTACTCACTACAATACAGATACTCTACTTCAGAATGCAGATGTATTATTCACTACAATACAGATACAATACTTCAGAATGCAGATTTATTATTCACTACAATACAGATACACTACTTCAGAATGCAGATATATTATTCATTACAAGAACAGTTGCACTACTTCATCCATGTCCAAGTACACCATTTAGATAATGTGAAAGCTTTAGTAGGCTATCCAGAGGCTTTATCAAATCAATAAGAGGAGAGATAGAGGGACATAGGGGAGGGAAACAGGGGGAGTCCACTGTCTCAAGGTAACGTTTACAACATTACTCCTTCTTAATGGGTTTATACAGCCGCCAGATAACATATAGCTAGCCTCAATTTCCAAGCTTACTTATAGCCAAGTGATGAACAAGACATGGGAGTATTAACATATAGCAGGTTTTCTTTTATCCTGGTTCTGGGGACCAACAGAGGTGCACATATTTGTTCTTGCCCATCACTAACACCACCTGATTCAGCCAGTAAAATGCTTGATATTAAGTTGATTTGTTTAAACAGGTGTGTTAGTAATGGCCTTGTAGCAGTACAGAGTAGTACAGACTAATGAGCAGTGGTGGTTCTAGTGGCGGTTCTAGCTTCAAACTAGGTTTCCTGTTTGCTTATTTCCTTATACAGCTGACTGAGTGTGGTCTTAGTGCCGGCATCTGTCTGTGGTGGTAAATAAACAGCCACCAAAAATATAGATGAAAACTCTGTTGGCAAATAGAATAGCACACTCCGGTAAGACACTATCTAGCCGGTGCAACGTATATCCCGCAAGCTGAATATCCATGTCATCATTCAGCCATGATTCCATGAATCATAAGATGATACATTGTTTGATGTCCAGTTGGTAGGATATTCATGATCGTACCGCGTCTAATTTATTGTCCAATGATTGTACGTTGGCAAGTAATATTTACGGTAATGGTAATGGCTCCCACTCGCCTTCTGCGGATCCTTACGAGGCACCCTGCTCTGTGTCCTCTGTACCTGCATCTCTTTCTCTTGCCAATAACGGGGATGTTGACCTTGTTGGGTGTTCGAAGTATGTCCTCTGCGTCCTGTTTGATGAAGAAAAAAAATCTTTGTATAATCCAAGGTGAGTGATCGCTGTCCTGATATCCAGAAGCAATTTTTTGCATTAAGATACGGTGGCAGAACATTATGTACAAAATAAGTTACAAATAACGCAAAAAACCCGCATAATAGCACAATTGGTTGGGTGCCTGTAAAACTGCTGGCATTTCTTCCAGCGCCATTTTTTAGATGAGGGACAATGGTCGCTACTGTTTCTCTCCATGCTTGAGTTGAGGTTAATTAGGGATAGGGGGCGACATTTTCACTTTTGGATGAATTGGTGCCCAAATTAAACGGCCTCGTACTCTGTCCTAGATCATATGATATGCATATTATTATTACTATTGGATAGAAAACACTCTGAAGTTTCTAAAACTGTTTGAATTATATCTGTGAGTAAAACAGAACTTATATGGCAGGCAAACTTCCAAACAGGAAGTGAAAATTCTGAAATGGGTCGCTGTGAAAGGCATCGCCTATTCAATTGCCTTATATTTATGGATCTGTATGCACTTCATACGCCTTCCACTAGATGTCAACAGGCAGTAGAACGTGGAATGAAGCGTCTAGCCTGATGTGGGACCGAATGAGAGCCTTTGGAGTGACAGGTCAGGCATATTGCCACGCGCATTGGGAATGTAATGTCATTGTCTGCAATGCGTTAGATAGACATGAAGAAATGCTCCGTCTGGGACATTATTGGATATATATGAGAAAAACATCCTGAAGATTGATTCTCAACTGAGTTTGACCAGTTTATTTGAGTTGTAATATCACTTTTTGAAGTTTTCGTTCATTAGCGTAAAGTTCTCTGGACACGTGAGCGACACATGCTAGCCAAAGTTGCTAATTCGACAGAAGTAATGTACATTATAAAACAAAACAACGATTTATTTTGGAACTAGGATTCCTGGCACTGCATTCTGATGAAAGTTCATCAAAGGTAAGGGAATATTTATGATGTTATTTCGTATTTCTGTTGACTCTGTTGACTCCAACATGGCGGATAATGGCTGAGCGCTGTCTCAGATTATTGCATGCTGTGCTTTTTACTAAAGTTATTTTTTAAATCTAACAGTGGTTGCATTAAGAACCAGTGTATCTTCAATGATATGTTAAACATGTATCTTTCATCAAAGTTTATGATGAGTATTTCTGTATTTCACGTGGCTATCTGTAATTACTTTCGCTATTTTGGAGCCATTTCTGAACATGGCGCCAATGTAAAACCGCGATTTGTGGCTATAAATATGCACATAATCGAACAAAACATAAATGTATTGTATAACATGATGTCATGTGACTGTCATCAGATGAAGTTGTTCAAAGGTTATGATTAATTTTATCTCTATTTGTGGGTTTTGTGAAAGCTATTTTTTCTGTGAAAAAATGGCGGTGTGTTTTTGGATATTGTGGTGAGCTAACATAAATATATGTTGTGTTTTCGCTGTAAAACATTTAAAAAATCGGACATGTTGTCTGGATTCACAAGATGTTTATCTTTCCTTTGCTGTATTGGACTTGTGATTTCATGAAATTATATTCCATTATATTTAAGTCTCTTCTGGGAACCCCTTAACAACCACAATGTGGTTGTGTTTCATTGGTTAGACCAGATAATAGGGATCCAGCTCACATTTCAGTTCCACAGTTCAAGATCCCCAGTCTAGAAAAGTACAAGAGTGGAACTGTGTTAAATCTGTGACATTTAACACCACTCAACAACACCATAAGACTGTGTTAGTCCACTGAGCTAAAGTATGGGCTTCAAAGACAGATGGTTATAGGATAGTCACACACTGTTGAGAGATGAGGAAAAACATAAAAAATAAGTAGGGAAGGTATAGAAACTCTGACCAGGTGCTTAATATAACATAATACAACATAATAATATAATGCAACACAACAACATTGGCTGTAGTGACCATAACATTGTGGCAATAACAAGGAAAGCCAAAGTGCCAAAGGTTGGGGCTTAAAGTAAGTTATAAGAGATCACACAAAATATTTTCTCAGGACTCTTTTGTTGAAGATGTAAAACATTTATGTTGATCTGATGCGTATGGGGAAGTGAATCCAGATGCAGAACTGGAAGTATTTTTAAATACTTCCCCTGAATTGATGATGCATTGAAAAATTGTATGGTTCAAAGACGTGATGCAAAAGAGCTGCTCAGGTTATTGCTTGACATACTGTCAATTGAGAAATGTTGTGACTAAGCTTAACAAAAATAATACATTATATTACCAAATTAATAAATGACATAAAACACAATGGGAAAAATACTTTGGAGTACCTAAAATGATTTCATGGGCAGAAAACCCAATTAATCTCGATTGTTCATTGAAGTTGATGGGTCATTTACAACAAAACCTTTTGGTGTTGCAAATCATTTCAATGACTATCTCACTAGTAAAGTGGAAAAACTCAGAATGGAAATGACAACACTGAACAGGGAATTGTCATATTTTTGTATAAAATATCTAACAATGAAATAGAAGGGTTATTGTTTTGAATTTGGTCAAGTTAGTGTGGGAGAGGTGGAAAAACTATTGTTATCCATCAACAATGATAGGCCACCGGGTATAGACAATACTGATGGGAAACTATTGAGAATGGTAGCACACTGCATTGTCACCACTATTTGCTATATCTTTAACCAAAGCCTAAAGGAGTGTGTGTCCACAGGTGTGGAAGGAAGCTACATGAATTCCATTTCTTAAAATAGTAAAACACCCTTTGCTGGCTCTAACAGCCGCCCAATCAGTTTGCTGCCTGTTCTTAGTAAATTGATGTAGAGAATTGTGTTTAACCAAATACAATGTTGTTTTTCAGATGTAACTACTGATTTTCATTATGTCTATAGAGAAGGGCACTCAACGTGTACTGCACTGACTCAGGGGTCAGGCGATTGGTTAAAATAAATTAATAATAATATAATAGTTGGAGCTGTATTGTTAGATTTCAGTGCAGCTTATCATGTTATTGATCATAAATTGCTATTGAAGAAACTCACTTGCTTTGGCTTTACATCACCTGCCATGACATTGTTGGAGAGTTATTTATCCAATAGAACCCAGGGAGTGTTTTTCAATGGAAACTTCTCTAACATCAGACATGTACAATGTGGTGTCCCTCAGGGCAGTTGCCTTGGGCCATTAGTCTTCTCTTTTTTTCCAATGAATGCCACTGGTCGTACACAAAGCTAGAATGACTGTATGTGAATGATTACACACTCTATATGTCAGCACCCAAAGCCAGGGAGCTCACTGAAATTATAAATAAGGAGTTACAGTCAATATCAGAATGAGTGATTAATAATAAACTGTACTAGTTGTTAAGGCTCTGGTCTTGTCTCATCTTGATTACTGTACAGGTAATATGGTCAAGTTCAGAAAAGACCTAGCAAAGCTGTAGCTGGCTCAAAACATAACAGCACGCCTTGCCCTGAACTGCACACATAAGTAACATCAACAACATGCATTCCAGTCTTTCCTGGTTAAGTGGTGGATGAGAGATGAACTGCTTCTTACTTTTTATTTGATGACTTTATTATTTTTCATTCCTTAAACGAATAATCTAATCTCTGCTCAGGCAGTAGCAGTCAGCCAGCGAGGCCATCTAAAGGTATATGGTCCCCATACAGTACTGTCTTTACTAATACTATTTAGCTACCCTGCCTAAGTAGAGTGCCTTCGGAAAGTATTCAGACCCCTTTACTTTTTCCACATTTTGTTACATTACAGCCTTATTCTAAAATTGATAAAATTGTTTTTGTTCTCATCAATCTACACGTAATACTCCATCATGACAAAGCAAAAACATTTTTTGGGAAGGTGAACCTTTGCCCCAGTCTGAGGTCTTGAGCGCTCTGCAGCAGGTTTTCATTAAGGATCTCTCTGTACTTTTCTCTGTTCATCTTTCCCTCAATCCTGACAAGTCTCCCAGTCCTTGCAGCTGAAAAACATCTCCACAGCATGATTCTGCCACCACCATGCTTCACCGTAGGGATGGTGCCAGGTTTCCTCCAGATGTGACGCTTGGCATTCAGGCCAAAGAGTTCAATCTTGGTTTCATCAGACCAGAGAATCTTGTTTATCATGGTCTGATAGTCTTTAGGTGCCTTTTGGCAAACTCAAAGTGGGCTGTCATGTGCCTTTTGCTGATCAGGGGCTTCCGTCTGGCAACTATACGATAAAGGCCAGATTGGTGGAGATGGTTGTCCTTCTGGAAGTTTTTCCCATCTCCACAGAGGAACTCTGGAACTCTGTCAGAGTGACCATCAGGTTCTTTGTCACCTCCCTGACCAAGGCCCTTCCCCCTTGATTGCTCAGTTTGGCCGGGTGGCCAGTTCTAGGAGGAGTCTTGGTGGTTCCAAACTTCTTCCATTTAAGAATGATGGGGGCCACTATGTTCTTGGGGACCTTCAATGCTGCAGAACATTTTTGGTACCCTTCCGCAGATCTGTGCCTTCGAATTCATGGCTTGGTTTTGCTCTGACATGCAATATCAACTGTGGGACCTTACAGTATATAGACAGGTGTGTGCCTTTCCAAATCATGTCCAATCAATTGAATTTACCACAGGTGGACTCTAATCAAGTTGTAGAAACATCTCAAGAATGATCAACGGTAACAGGATGCACCTGAGCTCAATTTCGAGTCTCATAACAAAGGGTCTGAATACCTATGTAAATAACGTATTTCAGTTTTTTATTTTTAATAAACATTAAAAAAACTGTTTTCGCTTTGTCATTCTGGGGTGTTGCGCGTAGATTTTTGAGGAATAAGACTGTAAAGTAACAAAATGTTGAAAAAGTCAAGAGGTCTGAATAGTTTTAGAAGGCAATATATGCTGCAAAGCTGTCTCACTTCAATCATTTTACTCGTTTGTCAAAGGAGATAAGGAATACTTTTTTTCTGTCCCTATCGTTGTGTTGTGTACATTCCTCATTGATGTTTTTGTGCATCGAACCTAACTTAGCAGGCTTAAAAGTGTATCCGTCCAGAGATCTGTATACAATGACGATGCCCTAACAATGAGAGTATTTTTCCCAAAGGCAGTAAGGCGGGTGAAAAGTTTTGCTCCGAAATAAACCCATAGAAACGCATTTGGCTTATTTTAGACAGATTTTGGCGAGAGTAAAACCTCTTGCTTCGTCTCTGATCTGTCTTTGAGCTAAAAAGAATTGCCACAATGGATTATGATCATTGCAGTTAATTACCACATTTCTGCACTGAATTACTTTGAATACTTGCTTTCAGCGGTCATTACCACTATCGTCCTTTCTGAACTTTGCGAGGCATTTCACTTCACCCATCTCTTCGCATAGCCCATCATATGCACTGTTTCTTAATAACCACAACTGGATGGATCCAGAAAGAATTGCTGTGGGAATAAATATCACTGAATGACAAAAATATTTGAATAAAAGTAGGCTAATGCAATTGAAAGCATCAAATTGTTCCTTACTGAAACTCCCAAAGTCATCCAATTGTTATAATACATTTTATTGAAGCAAATAGCTTACTGCATTTGGTCAACAACTTCAGTGCTGTTTCGGGCTGCTTTGAGACAAAAGCAGGGGACTGGTCTTAAAACTTCTTATGGCTGCAATCCCGGTAACGGGAGGATATGACAACAGCCAGTGAAAGTGCAGGGCGCCAAATTCAAAAACCAGAAATCTCATAATTAAAATTCCTCAAACATACATGTATCTTATACCATTTTTAAGGTAATCTTGTTGTTAATCCCACCAAAGTGTCCGATTTCAAATATGCTTTTCAGCGAAAGCACTACAAACGATTATGTTAGGTCACACCAAACCACAATAAGCACAGCCATTTTTCCAGCAAAAGATAGCAGTCACAAAAAGCAGAAATAGAGATAAAATGAATCACTAACCTTTGATAATCGTCATCAGATGACACTCATAGGACTTCATGTTACACAATACATGTATGTTTTGTTTGATAAGTTCATATTTATATAAAAAAATCAGAGTTTCCATTGGCGCGTTACATTCACTAGTTCCAAAAACATCCAGTGATAGTGCATAGCCACATCGTTTCAACAGAAATACTCATCATAAATGTAGATGATAATACAAGTTATACACATGGAATTATAGATATACCTCTCTTTAATGCAACCGCTGTGTCAGATTTCAAAAACACTTTACGGAAAAAGCAAACCATGCAATAATCTGAGACGGAGCTCAGAACAATAGCCAAATTAGCCGCCACGTTGGAGTCAACAGAAACCAGAAATTACATGATAAATATTCCCTTACCTTTGAGGATTGTTATCAGAATGCATTCCCAGGAATCCTAGTTTCACAATAAATTGTTGTTTTGTTCGATAATGTCCATTACTTATGTCCAAGTAGCTACTTTGCTTGCATGTGTAGTACACGTGTCCAAACGCTCTCGCAGATGCAGGCAAACGTCGGACGAAAACTTCAAAAAGTTATATTAAAAATCGAATAAACTGGTCAAAATAAGTAGATAATCAATCTTCAGGATGTTGTTATCATGTATATCCAATAACGTTCCAACCAGAGCATTCCTTCTGTCTGTAGAAGTTATGGAATGCAAGGCGATATCATAAGGAAGGTGCGTGACCAGGAACTGGCAATCTGCCAGACCAGTGACTCATTCCCCTCTCATCCGGCCCCACAACACAGTATCAACTTCATTCAACGTTCTACCGACTGTTGACATGTAGTGGAAGGCGTAGGAAGTGCAAACAGATCCATATAATACAGGGAATTGATTAGGAGATGAGTTTAACATCGACCATCCTCAGAATTTCCACTTCCTGTTTGGATTTTTTCTCAGGTTTTTGCCTGCCATATGAGTTCTGTTATACTCACAGACATAATTCAAATAGTTTTAGAAACTTCCTATCCAATACTAATAATAATATACATATATTAGTAACTGGGACTGAGGAGCAGGCCGTTTACTCTGGGCACCTTTCATCCAAGCTACTCAATACTGCCCCTGCAGCCATAACAAGTTTTTAACTTCTTAATTCAATTAATGTCCGATTTTTTTTTCTTTCCACTTAGTCTCTGTTTGGATATTGGTTATAGGCTACAGTTAGGTTGTGGAAATGTTAGCTACGTTGAGGTGAGTGCTGCTCATGATCATCTTGTCAAATTGGCTTATTTATTGCCCTTGATCAGAACATTTTTCCAACATGCTAATGTAGCTTAAGAAATAGATTATTTTGCTCTTCAGTCGCTTAGTAGCCTAGGCCTACTACTGACAAAAAGCCTGTCACTTGTCCTAATCAATGTGATTTTGTTTCACTGAATCTCAGTGTGTATATTTAGTTAATTCTCTGGCTGGGCAAATATGTGGAGGTGGTATAGCTCATCTATTCGTTTTCTCATCTCTCTGCTCTTTAAATACTTGATACTTTTATTTCTTATTCTTATCCGTATTTTTTTTGAAGCTGCATTGTTGGTTAGGGGCTCGTAAGTAAGCATTTCACTGTAAGGTCTACACCTGTTGTATTTGGCGCATGTGACTAATACAATTTTATTTTATTTGATTTGATTATCACTGATTAGAACCATTTAGCATGCAGTAATGTAGCCTAAATCAAGTGCATTATATATAGGCAACTTCAAAAACCTGCAGAGGTTGAAAAAGAGATGAAACGTGGATGTATGACAGCGGTTCCACACTTTCCTGTGATGCAAGCTGTGTGGGAAAATTTGTATTTGTATTTTATTCTGTTATAGTCCATTATATACTTATTCTACCATAACATATATATTTGTTGACAACAAACTAAATAACTATTGATTTTATGTAGCCTATAGGCTCAAAATATGCTATTTTGTTCTTTTGAAAATTCCTTTTAGTCTTATAATGTTTCATAGGACTTCTTAAAAACATTTCCGGATTAATTTCGATTTTTTATTTCGTGGTATCCAATTGGTAGTTAGTCTTGTCTCATTGCTGCAACTCTCGTACAGACTCAGGAGAGGCGAAGGTCGCGAGCCGTGCATCCTCCGAACACAACCCAACCAAGCCGCACTGCTTCTTGACAGAATGCCCACTTAATCCGGAAGCCAGATGCACCAATGTGTCGGAGGAAACACCGTACATCTGGCAACCATGTCAGTGTGCACTGCGCCTGGCCCGCCACCGGAGTCGATAGTGCGCAATGGGACAAGGACATCCCTGCCAGCCAAACCCTCCCCTAACCCGGACAATGCTGGGCCAATTGTGTGCCACCCCATGGGTCTCCCGGTCGAGGCCGGCTGCGACAGAGCCTTTACTCAAACTCAGAATCTCTAGTGGCACAGCTAGCACTGCGATGCAGTGCCTTAGACCACTGCCCCACTCGGAGGCCCAATGAGATTTTTTTTTACAGGCAACATACCTTAACATCTTTCTGTGGGGTATCAGTGTGTCAGTGTTTTTTACTATTCATGTTTTTGTTTTATTGTGGGCCCCAGGAAGAGTAGCTGATGCTTCTGCAAAAGCTAATGGGGATACAAATAAATAAACACAACACAACAGTTTCCCTCATTGCAGGTAGAGATCAGTCGAGATGGAGAAAGGTTATCCCGGGGATGGTACTTCCGCCCCTTACCCAGGACCTCCCATGAACTATGGGGGGATGGCAACGGGCCAGGGCCCCCAGCCAGGCTTGTACCCCCAGCCCCCAGGTGGATACCCTGCCTCCCCTGGTCCTCCACAACCAGGGTTCCAGCCTGGTCCCTACCAGGGAGGTGAGTGTCTACTGGTTCATATTGTACTTTAGAAGGCTGGAATTACTGTATATTGTGCGTGTGAAAACCAAGCATTTTTACAAATGGGTTTTTGCAACAAAAAATACCTCTAGCTTAGAATGTTTGTTTCTATATTTTTTCTTCTTCGCCATTATCAACTACATCTTAGAGACAACAGGACACACAACAAACACTTTTAAAATACACATTTGGGTCTATGGAGATGAATTGAAAGTTCTCTGCCCCTTGTGGCAACTACTGTAGATATGATACAATCAGCCCAAGCCAAGTCAGAACACACAACAACAACAAACAGCCTGATTGGCGGTTGTCTGCATGTCTGTCTCTCCTGCTCTTTGTTCACACTGGTGTAGAATGGACACATTGGAAAGTCCCCTGTCCTTCAGTTCTCCCAAACCATTCAAGCACTTATAAAGTATGAACATACTGTTTAAAAAGTTATCAATATGTTCATTGCATTGTGACCACATTGTGATTGGGATCTTACTCTCCCATTCAAGGTCCCCAAGCAGGTGTGTACCCACCTCCACCACAGTACACCTCTGGACCAGGTGGACCGGTGCCAGTCGGTGAGTTGATACTTCCACTTCCACCACACACACACACAGTGTTGTACAGCTAACCTTGTGGGGACACAAAATTCAGTCCCATTAAAAATCCTATTTTCCCTAACCCCTAACCTTAACCCTAACCCTAACTCTAACACCTACCCTTACCCTTACCCTAACCCTAACCTTAACCCCGAAACCTAACCTTAACCCTAAACGTAACCCTAGCTCTCTACCCTGACCCTAAAACTAACCCTAGCTCCTAACCCTAAACCTAATTCTTACCCTAACACTAATTCTAACATTAACCCTAAACCCCCTAGAAATAGCATTTGACCTTGCGGGGACTAACAAAGTGTCCCCAGTTGGTCACATTTTGGTTTGTTTACTATACTTGTGGGGACTACACACACACACACATGCACACACACATAATCAAAGGTTAATTGGGGTCAATGCGAGCTAAATAAGGAACTTACTCGAAGAGTAACCCAAATGCATGACATGACATGTTTGAACACAACTTGTGACTTCAACTTGTGACCCGAGTAGAATTATTTCCCCGGAATTGACCCAAACTGCCCCCTCCAACACTAGCTGTACATAGTTCAGACTGAAACAGTATCGTTTAGTCCAGTTGCCCACCACAGCGCATTCATATGAAAATGTGAACATATTCAGTCTCTGTGTGGGCAGCCTGAGCAGTGCCTGCTTGTACAGGAAGGCCCTGGACAGGAGAGGTGGGCGGGAACAGGAATTCATGGAAAGAATTGAACATAGTATTTTCAGGAATGAGAAAGGAAAGGGAAATACCGGGGAAAAAACTCACAGAATATCTATGAACTGTATCCAAAGCTGCTCTGAGA